>NW_009730281.1:27066-37334 GCF_000703405.1 Apaloderma vittatum
GGCAGAGGGAGCTCAGGCACCCAGTCTTTCCAAATCCACCCCCTCCCCACCTCATCCCACGGGCCGGATGGAAGAAAGAACAAGGTGGGAGATATAAATAAAGGAATATCATGGACTGTGTCTCTAGAAGGAAAAGCACAGCGGCAATGCACCCCGGTGGGTAGGGCGACAGAAGGGCTGGGTTGCTACTACATCTGCTGGGTGACTTTGGAGGAAGTCATGTCATCTTCTCCTCCTTACTTTTCCAGCCGATGAAAGTATTTAGATGACAGTATTTGGAAACTAAAGAACAAAAGTCCTAGGTATAAAATAGGCCTACACAAGCCCAAATACCCTCTGTTTGCTGCCTTCAGAAAAGGGCTGTTTTCTTTGGCCACAGCTCTTACACACATCTAGAGCCCAAAGGTGTATACTTGGTCTGTCAATCCTTGTCACGTTACACCACTGCAGCATACAGTGAACCAGAGATCAGCATCCAAATACTACGGAAAGCCAAAAATTCCTTCACATCACACCAACAAGCAAATGACAAGTGAGCAGTCATACAGTCTGAGTATCTGGGACTGCTGGCAGGGCTCTATCAGACCGAAACCCTCGGGGCCAACACCCCTTGTGGATTTTCCACAGCAGCAGCAGGGCCTGGCACAACAGATCAGTCAAGGGCTGGCAGCAGCACTCAGATTTGGCACCACGGTGGAGATAGCAGCAGAGATAGGAGCAGTCAGGTGTACGAATCTGGAGCAACGTACACAGGGAAGACAGATGCTTTGCTTCCTAAGGCAGGCTGGGCATGGCTTGCATCTCTTGGGATCTACCAAGATCAACAGTGTTTGCGCTGACACACCCTCAGAAGAGCTGCAAATATGCCCCTGCTTTGCTGGAGTGACAGACCAGGGAAAGGAGCTGGGAGCGCCTGAAGGCAGCCAGAAGCGAGCCTGTGCTTAATCAGCTTAGCCAAAATAGATCAACAGGCATTAAAATGGGAGGGTCCCCTCGGAGAGCCACGAGGCAGACAGAAACCCGCTGGAAGGAATGGAATGTGCAAATGAGCAGCTCTCCCCAAGATACGATCTGAATCAACCTGAAGCAGCTCTAGCCAGATGCACCATCTGCTCAGAGCATTCCACAAGGACACCCCGGTCGGTCGATGGTGTCAAAACCAGCAGAGAGATCAAGGAGCGTTAATACAGAACATACCCCCGAGGCAGCTGGCAGGGAGAGATCACGGCAGACCTTCAAAAGGGCTGTCTCAGGACCATGCCTCCTGCTTGAGCCAGACTGGAATTTATCAACGGCATCGTATACACAGAGGTGTGACTGCTGCTGTAAGGCCACGGCTCTCTTGGAAAGAATGGCAGGATGGACGTCAGACAGCAGCTGACAAATCACCCGACAAAAGAGACGGCTGCTGCGAGACAGAAGACGAGACATCCAATTTTAGTGCTCTAAGCAAAACAATCCAGCAGCAAGGAAGCCTCGACAGCGGATATGGTCCCTCAAGCATCACTGGTACGCTTGCAAGCCAAGGGTCACTCGATTGTAACGGTAGCGATGAATTGTTCCTCCACTTGGTGAGAGCTCCAGAGAGTTCCCATAAGATGCAGGATGTGTCCGACAGAAACACATGGCTCACGAGTGGCCCACAACCTGGGGAGGTGGCGCAATCTTACCATCTGCTGCATATCTCTGGGAGGGGCAGGTTACCTCTGCTTTGCTCTTCCTCTTGTCACCTCCTGCAACAAGAGAAGCACTTTTCGGGAGCTCGTGGGCAGACAACGCAACTCCTCCTGGTCCTGTGCCACACAGCAGCCCCCGAGTCTGCAGAGGACGTCACCTGGAAGAGATCATGCTCTGCCCACCATCATTCCTCAGGTGTCTGAAGTCCAGCAGACAGAAGAGCCACAACGGCCCCACTCCTCACAGTCCCAGCAGGTGGAGGGGCAACATGGACCAGACGATTTTTCTTTCTGCACCTCAGATCCTCTGTGTGTTTCATACACAGGTGTGGCTGCCGGAGGTAAAGGCAGGAGCAGAGGGAGCTGTGTTACAAACCTGGCTTTCTTCCTTAAGGATTTCAAAAGGGGACAGGCATTTAATGGGGAAGATGAAAATTGTCCCTCTTTATGGGATGGTTCTATCAGCAGCAAGAGAGGTAACATCCGAAACGGGCAGCTCAGGGCGCTGGCTGGACGTGTTGCTCATGTCTTACGAGTAAGACAATTCAGTGCAAGAAAAACAAACAAACAAACACACAAACAAACAAATAAATGCTGGAGGCCAACCAAAGGCTAATTAGAACTGCACAGCATTTGCCAGAAAAGCCCCCTGCGGAGCTACAGCTTCTCCCGGTGAAGGGAGCTTGTGTGCCTGACCAGACGAATCCCAGCCCAGCAGAACTCACGAGCAAGCTGAGGGGCAAGAGGGCTCTCCTGGGGGTGCCACCCCCTGCAGAACACCCTCAGTGACACCCTGCCAGGGCTAGGTGTCCTTTTCGCTTTAAATCCCCGACGACAAGGCTATGCTGCGAACACGTATTTCGTCTGAAGGAATGCGATTCCCTAGGAAGAGAGCTTCTTCTGGCAACCTGGATTTTAAGGAAGAAATGTAAGAATTTTTACGGGTTTTCCTGGAGGAGCTGGAGTGTCACCAGCCGTGTGCAGGGCAGCCAGGGGACACGGCGGCGGCTCGGGGGCACCGAGCACAGAGTCGCTCTGCAGGGCTCAACCGCCCGACATCGTCACGCTCGGCTTGTTCGGCTGATCTCATTCACAGACAAAAACAAGGCAGGCCCTGGGAACTCAGCGTATTTGCTGTGTTCGAGGTGCTTTTTCAAAACCTGATTCCACCTGTATTAAAAATGGAATAACTTGGCAGAGAGTCTACAAAACAGGCTGTATTTCAAGACATAGCAAGAAAGGAAGATGGTTTGTGCAATTATACTGACAGTAAAATGCTGAACTTAATTATGACTTCAGCAGTGATGACATATTTGTGACGATTAAGTTCATGATCAGCAGATAAGAGGATACAGGTAAACTGCTGGGTTCCCTGGACTCTTTTTTCCCCTCCTCCCCTTTCCCATAAGGAAATTATCCTGCTGCAGCCCTCAATCTCTTCCTCCGCCTGTCCGTCCTCGCCCCCGTAACGTTTGGCTTCTCTAGCTAAATCTAACAAAGCACCAAGGAAGACAAAAACCACGAGGAAATGAAGGTCCTGTGAATTCTGTGACATCTGGACCGAGGTGTCTGCAACAGGAGTTCATCTTTCGCTGGGATGCAGAGGAATGAAGTATGGACACGAAGGAAAGAGGGTGCAACCAGACAACACAAAGCTGTAGGGAATCAAGCTTCATCGCTCCCAGAAGAGCTCAGCAGATGGCAAGTGTGGAAGGAGATTGTCTCCTGGAGGCTCACAGTCCATCACAGAAGCTAATAAAGATAGCTCCATGTCACCTCTCCTCTCTTTCACTGACTACTTGTGTTGTACAAGCGCGAAAGAGGCAGCTTGTTACTGCTCCAAAGTGTCCTGCACCGAGCACAGCACACACATACACGTACCAAAAGGTCTGCTGCTGCCACAGCAAACTTTGCTTTGTTTCTCTTCTAAAACTCAGAGTGGATTCGGACAAAATTCCAGCCACCTCAGGCTGCTCGAACAGCTCCCTCCCCTCACACCCACCTCCTGGTCAAGGTGCAAAAGTGACTCCTTTCCACATCTACCCCACTTTCTGAATGGATATTCTTAGTATTGAGATCACACAGCCCCAGTGAGCTGGAGCAGAGAGCTTCCATCCAGATCTGGGTTACTGTGTCAAAAAAACCCCGCCAGATATTTAGATCCATGAATTCTCCTTGAAAATTCCAACAGCATGCCGGTAGTCCTACCAGAATGAACAGAGTGACTGAAACATTTGCTGAGAGGAACCTGTGGAGGTCTCTAGTTAAAACTTCCTTGAAGTACAAGCCATTGCCAACAGCGGCTCAGGCTGAGTGGAGTTTTGTCCAACCGAGCCTCAAAAGCCACCCAGGAGGGAGATTCCCTGACCTCTCTGGGCAACACGCTCCACCCGCATGGGAGAGAGGGTTTCCCAATATCTGATGTGAACCCTGCAAGCTGCACAGTGTGGCCACTGTCCCTTGGGTTATTATCTGCCGCTGATGAGAATATCGCTTCCTCCTTCGGATGAATTCCGTGCAAATAACATTATTGATACAACAGATAGATGACACTAGAGTAAATGAGTCGCCTGAACACAAATATTATAAAGCCTTTTCCTGGGGAACACAACTGAAAAATGGATCTAGAATGGATGAGCACCTTAAACTAGTTCCAGAGGTCGGGAGGATTTCAGATACATCCGTACGACATCTCCTACCGACAATTTCGAGTCAGCTTCTTGCTCAGCACATGGATTTGTTACACCTCCCTTTCAAGAGACTTAACTCGCAGACATTACGTTTGGACGGTAGATGTTTTAAGTTCTATCTTGGAGCCCAACTCCTCTCTTTGGAACTCTCCTATATAAAGCCATAAGAAATTAATGACCAAATTAAAATAGTCATTGCAATAAAGGAACTTTTCCTAGAGGAGAAAATCCTAGAGAACAGGAAGGGGTTTTGGAGAGATGACTGTGCCAGCAGAGCTGCGGGGAGACACTGAGGGAAGCCGCACGCTCTGGCACTCGCGGTACCTGCCAAACCCAACCCACACGACAGCCACCAGCAACTTGTGACAGCTTCTTCTGGCTGCCCTTTGGATTACATGCAGAAGAGCTTCCCCGAAAAACACCACAAGCTTTGAGCAGTGTCAAGAATACTAAGGAATATGTATCAGTTGATTGAGGAAAAGCAGCAGAAGAGCATGACCAGGACCTCCATGCATCCGTTTGACCCAGTTCTGGATCCATAAGGAACTTCACCACTGAGGACTCTCTCCCAGAGGATGCTGTGACCTGTTGATTTTGATCTCAGCAGCGGCACATTTGACCCTGCACCACCTTGGTCCAGCCTTGCTGCTCTGTCACCCAGGGTCACCAGCGTCCTCACTCCACAGAGGTCTCGCACTCCAGCCGTTGCACTGCAGGTCTCTGTCATGCCCAGGGGGGCATAAGTCTCCGTTCTTGTTGAGGTAAGGCCAAGGCTCTTCCCAGGCAGCTGCTCAGCCCTACCTGCCCTATCTGGGCTGCCTGAATTTCAGGCACTGACAGGCAGGGACTTGCAGTTTTGCCCATGCTTTCCATAATGAAAGTCCCCAGAGGATCTGTTTACACTGACATCTAAGGTCAAGCCTGAGGGTTGACTCCACCCAGCTTAAGCCAACCTCAGAGCCTGTACCAAAGCCATCTGCTCTGTCCTTCCTGATCCTCCAGCTGAGCTCTTCAAGGAATCAGTCTTGTTTTTCCTTCTGGGCTTGTCTGTAATTACAGGTGTCAGAGACAGGAAGTGGGCTCCGCTCTCAAGACCAGGGAACTGTGGGTTTGGGGTTGGCCAACTGCTTGAGCTTGCATCTTGCAGGTGAATGGTTTGATCCCAGACACACAGCACGGAGGCGTGGGACTGACAAGTAGATTTCTTCTCAGATCTTGAAGCCTAGCAAAGCTGTGCCAGAAAGCCTCCAAGAAGAGAGCTAAGGGAGGTATCAGAGTAGATGGCCCGCAGAGCAGGAGCTGGAGGTGGCTCTAAAGTCGAGCTTTAGTGTTTTCCCTGCTACGGCCTGAAACTACATCCCTAACAGAGGTTGTCCTATAGACCCCTATAAGCTAGGGGTATTTTATAGACCACCCGGAGCAAGAGTCACCTTCCTTGTGTCACATTTGTGACACAGATGTGCTTCGGAAGTCACCAGCCGCAACCCCAGAGCTCTTGCTCCCTGACATCTTGTTCTTTGAATTCCTCGTTACTCACCAAACAATCACGGACGAGCAGCTCCTCAGATGCTGGTCTCCTGCCTCTCATTGCCCTACTTTTATCCACAGATCATTTAGATGGTACAGGTTGTCAAATGAGCTTGCTGGGATCCAGACAGCTCAGCAGCTTTGGGGACAAGTCACCTCTGCTCTCCCACAGCCCTGGCAGACCACATAATCCACCTCTGCAAGGGGTTGGAGGGAAGGAAAGCAAGAAGAGTTAACTCAGCGTACCAAAGCTGCTTGCGTTTTCAGTTTGTACATCGTTTTTTAGAGCAGCCCTCTAATTACAGTTTTAGGCTGTATATCATTGGGATTTTTATTTGACACAGCAATGTGGACGAGCCTCCAGCAGATCTCGTCCTACCGCTTTGTTTAGAAGTCCCTGGGTGAAACCTTGGTGCTTGCTTTGTCTATTAATTGCAAGGACACAGAAGCTATGGCTGTGCTACAAATTTTTTACTGGAGTTTAGAGAACGTCAAGTAATCCCCAGAAGCCAATAAAATGGTTTCTCCCACAAAACTAGCCATTTCAGAGCCCAGTTAAACCGGGTCCTGAATTCATCAAGTAAATGAACCCCTTCCTAACATGCTCCATAAAATAAGGCAGAGGATACTGCTGCCCTTTCTGCAGAGCTTAAAAAAAAAACAAAACCAAACCCAAAATAGAATACAGCATTTTAATGCTCCAGAATTCACTGGCCCAGTCCAGAGAGAACATGTCTACCCATAATTTGCAATGTCTTCTTTGAAGGCTTTTGTTTCCACCTCGTTTTGGACATCCACAAGTAGCCCAAACGACATTTACCAGGACTGACTTGCCAGATCCATATTGGTCTCCCAGTTGAAGCAGAGGCAGCAGGTTTCCAGCAGGTTTCCCCTTGCCCTGTAGCTGACTGGGTTCAACTCTCAAACGGTGCTAACCTTCTCCAGAGAGAAGGGCAAACACAGATGGAAAGGAAGGAAGGAAGGAAGGACAGCGCTCGTCACCTCTTTCAAATCTGCTCACTAAGCTTCCTTCACGCAACCTCCTATCGATGCCTTCCAGCATCACTCCAAATGATGGCTCCTCACCAAAACGGACGTTAAGAAGCTTCTGCAGTGGATTAAGGGACTCAACCACCAACATAAATCAGCTGAGCATTATGCCAAGTAAATGAGCTGTGCAGGACAGCAAGGCTAAAATCCACTTTAAACTTAAAGACTTGCTAAAAAAAAATTTAAACTTAAATCCACTTAGTTTAAAGACATTCTCCTCCATAGTACGCAACAGACCAAGTCTTCAGAAGGGTCCTTTTTCCACAGTGGTAAAAGGAGTTTGGGCTACAAATTGTCACCTCCTTGGAGAAACAACCAGCCCAGAGTGGAATCATGGGA
The DNA here is from genome assembly GCF_000703405.1 of Apaloderma vittatum. NCBI lineage: Eukaryota > Metazoa > Chordata > Aves > Trogoniformes > Trogonidae > Apaloderma > Apaloderma vittatum. Next base: position 34,349 of record NW_009730281.1, read on the forward strand.
CAGGTAAGATCCACAAATACCTGCTATTGCAGTCATGTCCCAGGTTGTCCATGGATATCTCCGGAATAACACGAATGTGCAATTTGAGGTATCGTTTGCAATAGGGTTAAATCCAGTATTTACACAAAACACCAAAAATGGGTGCCGGCACTCTCAGGTAAAAGAGATTGGTTTCTGCCTGTAAAATATTTCTCTTTTTGATTTAGAAAAGACCAGTGTTTATCAAAACTGACAATAAAATACACTCTGTCTTTGCCAAAAAGGATCTCATGAACATCCCCCTGAGAGCACAGGAGGCTTTTTTCCCCCTCATCTCCAGATCCATAATTTGCACTGTGAATGCAAACCCGTGAGGCGCTGCGAAAGCAGGCGTTTTCTAGAGAGTTTCACAAAACACACGGGAGCAAAGTTCAGAGCCCGATTATGTACATGTTAATCTGATAAAAATAAAACCCGTGTCCTGTCAACAAACGTGGAGCGTCATTGCCAGAGGTACAGGCTGGGAGTGACCCCAGCCACGCGCTCCGTGTCAGAGAAAACGCGCTCCGAAGGGCACGTGCTTAAAAAAGCTTTCAGCCTTCGTCAGGATTCAGCGTCTTCCGTGAAGAAAATGTACTTTAACGGCAATGCCCGTAAGTCATTTAGGAACTAACCAACATATCTTGCAGAGGAGGACTAGTGATACACACGTCACTGTTACGAAGCTAGGAGAAAGCCTATGGTGAAGTCAGTCCTGCAGCAAGGATACCTTTTGAATACCAAAAAAATATTAGAGAAATCAAATACAAGATGCTTCCCTGGAAGCACCACGGAACCACTCCCTGAAGCACCACAGGCTGATCTCTTTTTTTAAATCCAGCTTAACTAAAAAAAACAACTCTGTAGTTGCTTTGGACATTCTCCCTTCCACAAAGTAACCTCCACAAGCACGACGTGACCAAGCGACGGGCTCTCTGACCCTGGGACCCTGCAAAAAACTCAGTCTAAACACTCCGAGTTGAGGCAGCCTGCAGCACACAGCAGACGAAACGTCTCTCTGCTGGAGCCCAGCAGGTTGACAGAAAAGAACGACAAGGTAAGAAAAATTTTTAAAAAGAAGAGTTTTGCTGAGGGAAGCCCCCAACACACGACACCCACCCATTCCTCGCGCACAGGAGAGGCTCTGCTGCCCTCCCTGCTTGCTCAGCAGAGCCCCCCCCATATCCCCCCAAGTACCTTTGAAACAGCAGAAAGCAGGGGCCATCCTCCCAGTCTGAGGGGAACCCGAGCCCTCGCAGGTGGCAAACGCAATCTTGGGGGTCTTCTATGAACGGACATAAGACCCTTCTGAACGCTACTCGTTAGCGCCACGGCCGGCATAAACCGTTCTTCTGTGCCCCAACTGATGAGCACGAGCACCGCTGCCAAGTCTGCCAATAAATCAAAAAGGATAGGAAAGGCCTCGTGGTTTTTGTAAAGGGAAACAGACACGCAGCACTCGAGGCAGCAAACGCAATTTGCAGTGACAAACAGATTCAGGTCTAGGAGCAGCTCGGCGTTTTTTCTCTCAGATGTCTGCTTTTAACAGCAGAGAAATCGATAGTGCTGAAGGCAGCTGGGATCACGCTGATGGGGAGTGCTGCAAACTTCTCCAAACAGCCTTCCTCGCTCGCCGCGTTTGTCCCCTACGGCCCTCAGCTCCCCCAGCTCCAGGCACGCTCCCCTCCACCTCGGTTCTGCGAGCGGGACTTATTTTCATCAGAGTCAAGGCAGGAGACTAATTACAGTAGACATTCCACTTGTGAAGGGACTCCAGGGAGAGGAGGAGGAGGAGGGGGAAGGTAGCTCTTTGCTCGCCCTGCCACCTAAACCGTTTGTATTTGTTAGCGCAGAAATAAGTATGATGACAGCAAACTGATGCCTAAGGAGCGATTCACCCATTAACCTCACATCCGCCGCCGCTCACACCCACCACCATTTACATGCACCATTAATATTTATGAGGATGACGCGCCTCTTTGACAGGAACTTGTGCCTCCGACGACGACAGATGTTATACCATTTCTGAAAGAAACTACTCAAGCATTTCCAATGGACCTTGTCCGTGCTCATCATGTCTTTATCCCGTGCTCTGATTATATTATCCACGGAGAGCCTGGGTGACCTACCGACTCCAGCCCCACAACACGGATGGCAGCACACTCGCCTGTGGAGCCTTTAAAACTTTTCAGAGCTGCATTGTGTCTCTGTGGATATTCTTCTGGGAGACAGAGACCTATAAAAAGCACTCGATAGCTCAAAGAGAAGCATGTGAGGCATTACAATAGCAGACAACCCCCCCCCCCATCTCACAAGGATTATTTACTTACCTGGGCCTCCAAAACACAGGACAAGTAATTTATATCATGTGTGGGAGCACCAGGCTTTGGCAGGACAGAGCTCTCTGCTCTAGCAAAGGTTAAAATCCCACCCTCCATTGAGGAAAAAGCACGTACACCCCCCCCACCAGCAGACAGCAGGATGGGTTTAACCTGGACAGAATGACACAGGTGGGACGATGGATTTACCAAAATCTCCTTCAGGAACAATCATGCATGGACAAGGACTGAGGTATTAGAAAAGGTATCTAAGGAACATTTTCTTTTACTAGATTATAGCTGACATTTCCATTAAAATGCATGAGGTTACCAGGAATCGCTTCACCTGATGTGACGGAACTTGTTTAAAGCGGCACCAAAATGTCACATCATCCCTGTGGGCTAGAGCAGACAGCCTGCAGTGACTTCGTCCTCCAGAATGGCAGCTCTAGCAATGCCCCGGTATTTATGGCACATGCATTTTTAATGCCCAGCACAAATGGCTCCAGCACTGCCAGCTCACTTGACCCGCAGCTTTTCAAAGAAAATACAAAAAGTCACACTGCAGAGCAAGAGCAACCACAACTTGGGAAATACCTTGCCACCAGCACCCACCCAGTCAGAGCAGAAATAGGATGTTTTTGTAGCCA
>NW_009730281.1:37350-38612 GCF_000703405.1 Apaloderma vittatum
TCTTGGCCATGAGTTGCTCGCCCACTGCTGGAGTCGTCTCTTCTCAGGCAGCCAGAAGTCCTCACTGCGCAAAACCAGACAGATCCAATGCTTGTGAGAAATCCTCGCTGTTCAGCAGCCGCCAGCGCTTCATCACCCGAGTCCTGAACCACGGCTGCGGTGAATTCGGGAGCTCCTACACTTTCCCTAGATTAACACTGCAGCATATCTAACCTAAGTTAGGTCTGAAATACAACCGATACAAACGACCGCAGGAAAGAGTCCTGATGGATCCGGGGACTCCATCTGCAGCCACGGCAGTGCAAGGTTTCTTGAGCAAACCACTGGAACCTACACACCAGCGTAAAACCCACTCTTTGAGCAGCTCTGATTACGTGTGACAGGAAAAGCTACGCTGCGTCTGAAAACTGGCTCACAAGCCCTCGGAGTTCCTCTTTTACCACGTAATTACATACATTCAGTGCATTGTTGCAGATTTCAAGCATGTGTCTGTGTGTATTCATGCGTTTTTACGCATCTGCTGACCTTCTGTGCCTAGTTGTTGGTTCAGAGCAAAGGCAGCTCCTTCAACATCGTGTCGCCCATTACTTTGCCGTAGTTTCCACCCATAAACCTGCAATTTTTTCCCCTTTCATTTAGGCTAAATATGAATAAGCTACACACAAAACACAGTCCCAGGCATCTCTACTTGCTTAAACACAAAAATGTTACTTGCCTGGCCTCAACAGCATTTCTGCTCAGTACGTGCCGACAGTACCAATGAAAAGGATAAGCTGGTTTCCGTGTGTGTTCCGTGGAGAATTGGGTCCGCCAGAAGCAGGAGGACACATTTAGTCATCCTGGACCAGGTAGAATCATAGAATGGCCTAAGCTGGAAGGGACCTTAGAGATCATTTTAATCCACCCTCCCTGATGCCAGGGACACCACCTCTCGACTAGATCAGGCAACACATGGGGACTGAACAGGAATCGAACCCGCGACCTTGGCGTTGTTAGCGCCACGCTCAACTGACTGAGCTAACCGGCCCCCTAGAACACCCCAACTGCTGCAATGAAACGCGTCACCTACAGAGCAACCTCTTCGCAAGCATCCAAATGTCGCTGCTCTAAAATAAGAGGGAGAAACGCAAGAGAAATACCTTTCTGAAGAGAAGAGCTCGTTACCACACAAAAAGCAGAGCGGTCTGAGCTCGGGTCTCCGGCTAGGATATGCCACGTGCCAGCTTTATAGAAGACAGCGCTGAAACACCTCTTTTATTGGA
>NW_009730281.1:38695-38957 GCF_000703405.1 Apaloderma vittatum
CGCGCCGTTCGCCGGACCCGCCGGGAGACCTGGGCTGAGTCGGACACCGGCCTGTGCCCACGCCTCGATGGAATTACCAAGAGCCGGGGGTGCCAGGGTGCGCCCGCTCACGCTGGACCTCTCAGCAAGGAGAAACCTCAGCATGGCCAAAACCAGAAGGTTTTCCCCGGTGTTTTCGCCCCGTGAAGCAGAGCGGGAGCAGGCCGGGAATCCAGGCCAGGGGCAGCGCTGGACAACGCGTCTCCTCGGGCGGTGACAAGGG
>NW_009730282.1:0-5676 GCF_000703405.1 Apaloderma vittatum
GAGATCTGGACAGGCTGGAGAGCTGAGCAAACGGGAACCTCATGAAGTTCAATTAGGACAAGTGTAGAGTCCTGTGTCTGGGCAGGAATAACACCAGGCACCAGGACAGATTAGGGTGCGTCCTGCTAAAAGCAGCCGCAGGGAGACAGGGAGAAAGATCTTGGAGTCCTAGTGGGCAGGAAGTTGTCCATGGGGCAGCAACGTGCCCTTGTGGCCAAGTGGGCCAATGGGATCCTGGGCTGCATTAAGAAAAGTGTGTCCAGGTAAGGGAAGTTCTCCTCTCCCTCTGCTCTGCCCTGGTGAGACCACACCTGGAATACTGTGTCCACTTTTGGGCTCCCCAATTCAAGAGAGACAGGGACCTACTGGAGAGAGTCCAATAGAGAGACAGGAGAATGATTTACGGGACTTGAATATCTCCCTGGGACTGTTTAGACTTCAAAGGAGATGGCTGAGAGGGGACCTTATTAACGTATAGAAATACCTGAGGGGTCGGTGTCAGGAGGAGGGAGGCAATCTCTTCTCAGTGGTGCCCAGTAATAGAACAAGAAATAATGGGTTTAATTTAGGACATAGGAAGTTCCACCTGAACATGAGGAGAAACTTCTTTACTGTGAGGGTGACAGAGCACTGGCACAGGCTGCCCAGAGAGGTTGTGGAGCCTCCTTCTCCGGAGACTTTCAAAACCCATCCGGATGCGTTCCTGTGTGGCTGCCCTAGGGGATCCTGCTCTAGCAGGAGAGGTAGGACTAGAGAATCTCTAGAAGTCCCTTCCAACGCCAAACATTCTATGATTTTACAGAAATTTGTTGAATATTTTCGAATTATCTCGGAAAGGTGTGACATCAGCTTCTTTCTTGTACTTTTTGTATGTAATTTTGTAAATATGACTCGAAGAGATTGTTGATGCTTGCTGGTTTTTAATACCACTTTGCCTTAAAACTTTAGAAATTACCAGCTCTTCAGCAAACAGAAAGGCACTAGCCTTGAAAATTTGATGTAAAATACACCTAGTCATCTTAGCAAGCAAGTACCTGCTCTCTGAACTGCTTGTGCTTGTGTTGGCAGTTTCCCATTTGTGGTGATACTGTTATTCCACTAGGACCAGTCTTGGCCAGCTCCAAGTTTTCCAGTGGCAGCTGTGTCCCTCAGGCCTGGGCTGCTGCTGCACAAGAACCACAATCAGGATGGGATGCTTTTTTAAGTTGTATTCCTGTTTGTTTAGAGAAGAGTAGTGGTGCAAAATCTGTTTCCTCAGGTTGGGGTGCTGATGGGATCTATTTGGAAACTTACTTTTTCCAGCAACTAACTAAGCCAACTATTACGTTTGCTGTGAAGAGAGATGGGAAGGTGGTGTTTCCACCGTTAAATATTTGGAGCAGTTGAGGTTACATGATAAACTGGACTATAACACTATTTTTGGAAAAATTATATCGGGAGGGTGGGAATATTTTATTTTTAAGTGATAAAACTTGGTTTTGCCATTTTAACTGCTGACAAACACATGAAACAAGCTTCTGTTGTGAAGAATATTGTTGCTTTTTCTTTCTGTCCGTGGTAGATGAAAGAACTCACTCATTAAAAGAAACTGTCCTCTTTCCATCTTATCTGTGTTTAAAACTCTACACATATTTATATTTACCCATGAAGAACTCTAAAAGGAAGGGCAAAGGGCACGGGAAAATTATTTTTGAAAACTTGATTAACTGCTAAGATCATTTAGACACTGCTGCCAACAAATGGGGGATTTGTGTAGGAATTAGAAGATGAGGATCTCTCTTACTGACAGTAACTCTAGCCAAAAAGACTCTTAAACATGTGTTAATGTGACTATCTTTTAGAATAAAGATCAAGTAATTTCAATGACCCTTGTATTTGTTAAAGTTGCCCTAATGCTGAACCTATGCATTTATCTAGGTAGCCTTGTAAATGAAGGCATGGGGCAGCATTAGCTCTTAATTTGTGTTTTTTAAAGGACTGCTGCAGGAAATCGAGGGGTTATGTGTGGCATTGACCACGGATATTTTATTTTTAAACCACAGTTTTCAGAGTCTGCATGTATGTGTGAGGGAAGGTGCGTACATACTTACATTAAAAACTCTGCCAGTGCAAATAGATTGCTGTTTACGTGCTGCACATTGAGAAAGAAACAAGTGGTGTGCACAGTGATTGATGTGGGACACTGGGCAGATCCATACATTTGACTGTACACCAGCAGTGTTAATTGTATGGTACAGTAAATTTGACACATCTCAATCTTACCTCATGAAATGTGACATTACAGTGCCTTTTGCAGGCCAGGAAGTGTTGCTGAAGATGACTCAAAAATGTAGCCTTCTGTAGTAAGAGAATTGTAACCTAAATGTTAACGTTTCAGAATTTTTCTAGACTTCTCCATGTGACCTTATGTTGTCAGCACTGTAGAAAGTAATTTATTTCTTTGCCTGAGTAAGAACAAGAGGCAAGGAAAAGCAGCAGCTTTCTGGAGAAAAGGGTTCCAGAAGTTTAAGCCACAGCAGCAAAGAGGAAAATTTCTAGAGCAGTACTGGAAAGTGATGAGCATGTCACTGATGACAGTCTGCAGTAAGAGAGGAGACTAGCTTTTGATGAGAATATGCTAGCACAGTTTGGTAAATCCTGGACAAAAGTAAAATTGATGAGTGCCAGTTTAGATAACTATTTTGATCTCAAAATGGGAACACAGTGTATATAAATCATTAATTACTGTTGTCTTCTGCACTCTGGCATTACATCAAAAAAAGTGTTTCATAAGAGAGTAAGGATTTACTGTGGGGATGGGTTTGCAAGTGTGTGGGTTTTATAAGTGTTTTTTCTAGGTGACTTATGCTACTGAATAAATTACTCAAATTACTGAACAGAGAAGAAGCAAGGTGCTTCTGAAAATGTTCTCAGATACATATCTGCCTTTTGCAAAATTAATGTTAAGTAGTAGTGTTACTCCAGATGACAAAGGAATTTACACAGGACATTAGAACATCCTTGTCTGAGATTGGAAGTATTTCTCATATCTCTGTTCATTTTTTTACTGAGGTGAGGCTTTGTGTATGTCTACATCTTATTTACTTGGTGGTGTAGCTACAGAAGATCCTGGTACAAGTATTCTGCCTCTCTCACTTTGTATTACAGAGAAGTTGCACTTGTGAATTTATGATTTTCCAGTTACCTCATGGCGGAACATTGGTATACTAAAAAAACCTACCAACCTAAAACAAAACTAACGAAACCTAAGGAAAACTATCAAAAAATATCCCCATGATTCAGGAACAAGTGAGAAGTGGTCAATGGAGGCAGACAGGTTATATGAAGGAAAACAAAACAGGGAACAGGGATTTCAAACACCATTGAGCCAGCTTGGGACCATCTGAGCTAAGCTGAATGTTGGTCGGCTTCTGTGGAAGGAGAGGATGGCAGGGCAGCGGTGAGGGCTGGTGTCTGCTCTTCTGAAGAAACCTGCCATCTCAGACACCTTCAGTGTCTGTCTGCTAGTGCCAGAGAGTGTAAGTAGCTCTTCAGGAACCGATCCCGTGCTTATGGCTCATGACCCCAGCTAGACCCAAGCTGCCTCTGGATTATGAGGCAGTAGTAGCTCTTCCTTACATGTGATTCTACCTCTAGACCTATCACTGTCATCCCCTATTTTGAATAAGACTGTGCATAAGAATGTGGGGAGATATTTGACTGATCGATTCCTGGCAATCTTGCTTCAAAACTGTCATAAAGACGGGAGCTGCTGCTGCCACCAGGTCCACTGATAAATGTGTTTCCTGCTTTGAGTGTCTTGTAAACAACAGTTGGAACACTCATGGGCTAATGGTAGTACTAGGTCTGAATAACCAAGATTGCAAGATATGATTTGGAATAGAGGAGAAGCAACAGAATTTGTGATGCTCTTCTGCACATCTCTGTGAAGGCAGGATGAGTTAGATTTGTAAGCAGTCTGGGATCACAAAGATGATAAACATCCTTGGATGAGAACACTGGGTTAAACATGAAATGGTTGGCTTTATCCTGACATCCAGCTGCCAGCTCTGTTACTTTAGGTGAGTTGTAAAGGCATCACTTGCTCCTTTTGTACAGTGATAGGCTGTGATAAGCTTACTTTACTGATGTTTATAGAATACTTTAGTATAGTTAGATGAGGAGTGGTTATGACTACGAAGATAAAAGGATAGACATTTTGTATGTGTGCTTTTGATTATAAATAGCATTTATATGCTTCTTTCTAGAAGTACACTCATTCATTTTATCTTTTAATGCTGGGATGTTGCTGTATGCTCTTTGTCTTAGGTAAGAAGAAATTGTTTCTGGAAATAAAATACTGCCACACAATTTTAAAGGTAAAATAGTATGGATATAGTTTTATGAGTACGTGAGGGTGTGTTTGCAGTGTATGTATGAGACAGAAAAGCTAACCAGATTCCAAAATGCTAAAATGATGTGAGAATTTGCTATTGTTAGGTTACTAAGGAAATAACTTAAAACTCTCCTTTTACTGCTCTTTTTAGGTAATATTTCAATAATCACATTACCAGTTTCCAGCACCAACTCCCCAACTAAGATTTTGCCAAAAACTTTAGGACCAATCAGTGTGAATGTTGGACCCCAAATGGTAAGTTCTGCAACTCCAGTAATGCTAACTTGTGTAACTACCTGCGTGACTTCTTGTTGATGTAATGTGGAAACACAAAAGCCAAAGATGTGAACAGTGCTAGGAACTTGCTGCTTCCTGTCTCAGGTGTAATGGCTGCTGAAAGTGCCACACCTAGGTGGAAAGGTGATGAGGTTCAGCAACCTTGGCATGCCGGAATTGCTACTCCCAACAACGATCTTGTATGTGACCTTAGGGAATACCTATCTTCCTGGCTTTGAGTGGAAATTGAACAACTGTACTAGCTGACACTTTAACTGTTACTCAGAAGTGTATTATGAAAAAAAAAGTCATTAAGAATGATACTCAGAGTAATTTGAATCATGTTCTGATTAAAACATCAGTAAATGAGTGTATATTGCTTTTTCAGGGGTTTTGGATCTGGTTTTGAGAAAATTTTTCAGTTTTCTGGTAGCCAAGGAGCTAAACAGGCAATACAGTGAATTGTTTCTTGTAACCTGATGCCTACTTGCCAAGTCCTTAGCCTGAGTACAAGAACCATTTCATGTGTTTTATAAATACATATTGCTTTACATAAATGTGTATTTTTATACATAAATAATTGTGGTGGGTCTCTTCACATCACAGGTTAATACTGTTCTTCAGTGGCTTTTATCGCAGTTTGACAGATGGGCACAAGTATTACAGCCAGGCCCCTCTGAGCTGCATTCTCCACTGTGCAGAGCTAGCCACAGGCTGCCTATCCGAGAATATTCTTCAGTGCATTGGTACTGATGCAGGTGTTGCCAGAGCTTGTGGCCTGCAGCATTTCACTGGAATAGTGAAATACAAGAGATGTGTTTCGTGAGTGCAGTAATTAATAGTCAGAAACAGGGGAAAGCGGTCAGTTAATGTGGTTCCTACTCTTAAGAGTGACTTCTCAACTTCCTGCTCTTGGTTCAGATGAATCCTAGTTACAGTTTAGGTTTTATAGCAGGTAGAATTTGCCGAAGTTCCTGCATGATGTGAGATGCACATTTGTCCTGGGTTTAGCTAAAAACCCAGTC
>NW_009730283.1:0-15284 GCF_000703405.1 Apaloderma vittatum
CTGAGTAATGGGACATTCTGATGCAGGAGGCAGCACTTTGTGATTGTGCCCATTAATGCACCCACCGAACATCAGTCACCCCGTGCCCTAGAGAGATGTAACAGCGCCAGGTTTGGAAAAGCCAGCGTACTGAAGCAGGAAGGAATTTTGGAAGGAGGCAGAAGTTCTCCTTGCGCTTCCCTGTTGCCGGTTGGCAGGATGAGGGCAGCTCGTGGTAGGGGAGCCATTCACAGGGCACTGAGGTGGGTCTAGAAACAGCTGTGCCCACGTGGCTAGAGAGACCGAGCGTTGCGCTGTAGATGCTTGCAAACGGGGCATGCCTAATCGAGATTTACAGGGAGTGTCATGGGAGGAGGAAAAAGGAAAAAAAATCAGCGAATTAAGTCTGTTTGGGGAGTTCTGCCTCACACGGAGCACGGTCCCGTACGCACAGCGTGTCTGGGTGGATGCAGTGATGTCCTCCGAATGGAATCTGTTGTTTTACTTCAAGAAGAGATAACCAAAGTTTTTCTTGCCACACCCGAGGAGGAATGATAAACCAGCCCCAGGCAGCAACTGTCTCCAAAGAGCCCTTGTTAGCAACCCAAAGTCTCTGCTCTGGCTGAGATCCCTTGGCCAAATGTGCAAGTGGAGGGGGAAGGTTGTCACTGGAACCATCACAATAGTTGAGGATTGATGTACGAAATGGAAAATCCATGTCAAAGGCAGATGCAATGCCAAACGGCCCCCGCGGTGCTGGGGCTCATCTTGACGTGCCATGCGGTGAGAGCACACAAGGCTTCAAAAAAAAAAGTGAAATCATTTGATATGCTAATCTGCGCCTTGTTTCAGGCACGGTAGCAAAGTCACTGTGAAAAAAGGAGAAGAAAGTAAACAGCTCAGGCAGTAGGGACTTACCGTCTTGTTGCTGCTGGAAGAGTTCCTCTCTTCCCGAATAGGGTTTTTCTGAATCGGAAGAAGAGTTGATCAGTCCATTCCCGGTTCTGTTACCTCCTTGGCCATCGCATTAGGAAGGAGCTGGTTTTAGAAAAGACAGCCCCTCCTGAGAGACAGAATGAGCCTTAGGTTTGGGTTAATCGCCAGCTCCTCACGCCTGCGTACGTGTTGGAGATCGTCAGCTTAGCTCCCGCGCCCGGTCAAGGCTCTCCCTGCCCTCCCAAAGCTCTGCAGGATGCTGTTAGGTTTAAGCAAACCTCTCAAATGTCATTTCAAGGAGCATTCCACAGCAGTCTGTTCTTCATATTTACGCCAGAATAAATAGCATTAATTTACATCCCAGATTTAATCATAGAACTGAGATACCAGAGTCGTATTAACTCGTTATGTGATTTGCATAGTATTCAGCATTTTCCATATGAATTTTATTTTGACTTTGCAGGTTGCCTGTCGGTTCTGAATTCCAAATTTGGATCTGACATTCCCTGCAGACCTAATGCTTGCTTAGTGGAGGGCTGTGATTTGCCCAGCTCTCTTTGGGAATTAGCGGGCAAACTCGGTTCATCAGGGCGAGAGCTGAAATACTGTCTAAATTATTGCATAAATAGTCTCCTTGCCATGGGAAATGCTGCAGTGATGATATAAAAAGCAAACCAAAACAAAAAAAACCAAACCACAACCCCTACACAAACCACCCCACAGTGTCTCACTTGTGTCCTGTGATGCTCTCCCATGTTATTTTAATCCAGTTGGTCCCTGGTCGTGCGCAAATTTTGGAAGCATGGATGAAGAAGGTGGTTGAAGTAGTGTTCTCTTGTAGATCTTTAGAGACGGATAAAAGTACTGTTCCTGTGGACGCTGGTAATATCAAAATCTTGAAACTGCAGGTGAATCAAGGAATGTATCGTCTAAATACATCAATTACTTTGAAGCCTCAAGTGTATACAAAGAGCTGTAGCTGGCACAACCGAGCATGCTGTTTGACACCTTTATACTACATGGAAAATAAACGGCCAGTTTTGCACTCTGTATACAGTGGGCTTGTTCATGTTAAATGAAATATTTCAAGTGTAGACTGTACCAAAATCAGAAAACCTATCTGGGAGGTACTTCATCTCTCAAATTTGCAAGTTAAGGTGATGGCCAGGGTTCAGCTGGCCTGCCTGAACTTACGTAGCTTTTCCATCCCTGAGCCATATTTCAATGATTGTGTTAAGTACAGATCTGTAAGTTTTCTAATGTAATCTTTCTCCCTTAGGCCTCCTGATTTAAAATGTACGATGTGCTGTGGAACTTGTTCTCACTCTTCTTTTCTGATATGCCAATAGCTTGCTCCAGCTGTCAGAAACCGCCCCCCGAAACATAAAATATAGTTCAGAACGGTAGTAACAGCCACGAGATCCTAGATAAAACGGTTATATACAAAATGGAGCTGTGCAATATAAAACAGACATCTAGTCATAAAAGCGTGCTGTCTGTGAAGAAGTAGCATGACCTTAGTTTCTTGTTTAATGAGGTTTTCTGATATAAATGTGCCTCTGAAGTCTTTGATCCAGAAGAGCCCCGGATCATTGTGCTGGTGACCTCTCGGCAGAGGAGAGCGTGTGGTCCCGTGGGCTGAGAGAAGGCTTCGAGAGTTTAATCTGTCGCAGCAGCAACCCGAACTTTCAAGGCTGTCTTGGAGGAACCAGGGCAGAGTTTCAAGGGCTTGTCCTTCAGTTTATAAAAATTAACAGCAATTGCAATGACAGCAGCACTTTTCTATAAAGTTGACTCCCCGTGAGTGTGTTTTGAGGCTGAAAGTTTAGGCAGTAAGTGGCGTATGTTTAAACTTCAGCACAGCGAGAGAGTTCCATGCACGTAATTGTTCGGTTGGGGGTGGGTTTTGGGTTTGTTTTGGTTTTTTTTTTAATGAGATCTTGCCATTTTATTTTCCATGTAATTTATAGGCGAAGTGTCGTGGCTGATACTACTGAAAGTCGTAACTTGGTGTGTGTTCAGAATCGGCTTAGGAAAATGACTCATTACTTCTCTTGGCACCAGAAAGTTTATTACAGTATGCAAGAAATTTTGCAAACAGCTGAGAGTTTATTCAGCCTAAGCCGTTTGATTTAGCGTGTATTTGGTGAGCCTTTTTACTTCTCACAAGCGGGTTTTTTTAGGGCTGTGTTACTGGACCGTGGTTTTGAGGTGAAATAAATTAGAACAACTTTTCGCGGGTGCTGCGTGTAAGTCGTTTTTTTTCCTTGACGACTCGGAGCTGTACGTAGCTTTCTGGACGGCCTCTTAATAATCTCCTCGTGGCTTGCAAATAATGTAAACGACGAGTCCTGTAAATCACGAAGAAAGCAGTAACCCGAGCCTTCAGCTGAGAGAGCTGCCTTGGCTCCGAGTTCGACCGAGCGGAGGAATCACTTGGAAATCGTGAATCAGTGCTTGGCTGCTGCGTGAACCTTGGACTAACTTTGTCGTGTGCCGCCCGGCTCGCTCGTTCCTTGGGTTGCTTGGAGCCCCTCTCAGTCTGCAAACTGCTTCGGAGGAGGTCATGAAGGGAGATGGCGGTGCAATGTGGAATCTGATGTGGAAATACTGCATTTCTGTCAGGACAATCAGGTACGGTAAGAATATACGTGAAAACTGCACGCGTTAAAGATCATCTGCCTGTCTGCTTGGATTCTTTCACCCTGCGTAGTTAACTCTGCGTGGTTGGAGGTGATTGTTAGCCTGGGTTCTTACTGGGGAGAAGAAAAATACAGGTTTAGGGCAAAAAGTGGAGTTTCTGTGATTTCAGAGTGTTGGAAATACCTCTGTCTCACTGGTAAAAGTTGGGGTGTGAAAGAAACCTTCTTTTCATGAGTACTTGCCTGTCATAATCCTGTGTCTATCGTGTCTCCTAAATCCAGAGACACACCGTGGGTTCCTAGCATGCCACGAGCACTGTTTCCTTCTGGGGAAGGGGAGGGGGGAAAGAAGGTGGCTTTTCTGACAGGAGACACCTCTGATGCTTCAGACACCTAGTAAATCGGCACGGTGCTACGACCGTCCCGAGCACGGCCCGCCGGGGCGAGGCACAGGTGGTGGCTGTCACCCCTCACCGGGCGGGTGGTGCCTGATGCCCTGCCAGGCACGGATGCTGCGGGTGCCTCTTTACAGAATAAAAAAGGCGGTGGCGCGATTCTGCGACCGTGCATTCTGGCTGTTCTCGTGGGGCTGTGGTTTCTTCCTGTCGCTGTGCAGGACGAGTGGTGCGTTTCGTCACACAGGCTCCCCTTGAGAAATTGCGTCATTTGCATCTCACACGGCAAAATTATTGTGTGCCGAGAAAGGAGAGAGACTGAATTCCTGCCTGAATGTTCATTATAAGCAGAATGAGACTGAGGAGAGCTTCTTAGTGTCAGGATACCAAAATAAAGCTAACGAGTCCTTCCGTTGCCCGCAGACAGTAAGTCAATATCACAGAAACCGGCAGTAATCCCTGAGAGAGGATTCAGTTAAGATAAAAGTCATTTTATTTGTGGTCTGGGTTTAGACCCAGAAGCAGAGGGAAAGCCCGGAGCAAACGGGATCAGTGTTTAAATCCAGGGAAGCAGTCTTTGCAGCACAGATGTTCATCCTGACCTCAGTACTGCTGGAAATGCCTGAGACAAGCTCTGTGCAAAACTCCTACATCACAGAAGTCACTGTTCCTACTAAAACTAAGCCTCAGAAGTTCCTCAGAGCGCTTGGGTGTGGCTATTTTTCTGGAGTTTCAGATGCAAGGTGTGTTCCCCGGTGAAGAGCCTCTGCTTGCTTTCTTTTCTCGGTGACCTTATTGCTGTTGCGAATATGTAGGTTGAATATTAGCTTAATTGCTTACAGCAGGGCTTATTTATAGAGCAACTCGCTGGCGCTGGCAGCTAGCGTCATGCAAAGTAACATTCCTCTTTGTTACAGCACTAGAATATTTTCAGTTAATGGCTTTAGTTGTCTTAACAGAGCATATTTTCTTTGGCAGCGACACCGATGACTTTTCAAGCGTGGAAAAAAAAGTAATAATTGCTGGGCTTTATACTAGTGGAGTGAGTTTGGGGTTTTGTTTTGTTTTACTCTTTGCCCCAATAAAAGCATTTTTATGTACCCGTGGTGCCGCCGCGCTGGAGAGCAGCGCATTGCATCGAGCACGCCAGAGCGTCTGCGCCACGGCTCCTCACACGTGTGCAACGAGGGGGTTACGCCTTGCTGAGAAAACAAGAGAATTATTAACTGTGCTTTAGGATCGGTCTGTGTTTCCATTGGACTCCAGCAGCTTCTTAAGAAAAAAGTATAACCAAATGAGCATCTATTTTAATTAGACTGCATGGTTTGGAGACAGGGAGATTGTTTGCTTTGTCCATGTTTGCTTTGAAGTTTATATGATGAGACCTTAAAATCAGGGTCGTGCCTGTTAGCAAGGTGAAGAAAATGCAGCGGTTTGCTTTTTGCGTGGACAAATTTTGAGGTAGCGCTGGAATAAGCTTCGGAGGGAGCAGGATGATGTAATGTGGAAATAGGCTGTGCTGTCTAAATGCCGTGGTGTTGGTTTTTTTTTCTTCTGGGATGGGCAAAACTTCAAAAATTATTAAGATGGATTTCTTCACCAACGTAGCAAAGCTGAGCTCATGGCACGTAAGGTGACACTTCTGTCCTTTGCAAGAGCTCAGTTCTCTAAGCCTGTGGTGTTATTACACTGCCCACTGCCCCAAAGCAGAGTGCGAGCAGATCCCCGGCTCAGTGCCCCCCCGGAGCTGCTCTCCCCCGTACCCAGGGCAAGAGCTGTTGTTATTCCCATCCCTTTTGCCCTTTGTTTCCACCTCATGGAGTCAGGGGATCCCCACCATCTTGGCCAACCTCTCCCAAGGCCGGTCGTGGCTCACGCTGCACCGCGGTGGCTTCGACTCCGGTGGGCATTTACTTCTGTTCAAGTGACTTTTTTTCAACCCGCTGTAGACGGGGGTTAGGCAAATAATCCGATCAGGAAATGGTTTGCCAATACATTTGGGTCGCCCGTTGTATCTCCGGGGTCTGTCAGTCCTATGGCTGAGGGACACGTGGTGCACGAAGACGGGGTGACGGGCTGCGTGCCAGCCAGCCTGTGGGACTGGGGCTGGTGGTCAGAGGAGCAGACGGGAACCGGCTGAGTCAGCAGATCCACAGCCCACACAGAACAAATTAAAGGGTTTGGGGGAATGTCACACATAGTTTTCAGCTTGCATCTTAAAGTTCCGTTTGCAAGTAGTGGAGGAAAACAGTCAATAGCTACTACTCTAGTGCTCCACACATCTGGAAAAAAGTAAGAATTAGTCCCAAGTATGAGTTGTCATGGAGTTCCTTCACTTATTTTCCTTTTGATACAAACATTTTCCATCTTGGTTCAGTCATAGTTTATTTTTAGTTGTCTGCTTTGGTTTTTTGGTGTTGTTGTTTTTTTTTCCTGAAGACTGACATAACAGTCCTACATTTTCATCAAGAAGTAGCACCCTGACAAGAGAAGGGCTCCGAGTTGAGCTTTAATTGCATTTTGGGCATCACTGTGAGGGCAGTCATAGAATCATAGAGTGATTTATGTTGGAAGGGACCTCAAAGATCATCTAGTTCCAGCCCCCCGCCATGGCAGGGACATTGTGGAAGTCTCAGAGCACGTAAAGACAGGTTGGTGTATCTTGTGTAGGGGCTACTTCATGTAGTCCCTGAGTGCCCACACTGCATCAAGAAAGTTCCGACCACGCTAAATAATAATGCAGGGGTCAATGTAAAGGACTAATACAGTGAGTGTGTTAGTCCAAGACTCCCATCTAGGGATGGTGTTGCCTCGTGCATCGTTGCAGCTCCTGCTCCCAGGCTGCCCACGTGTGCCGCTGGTATATGATCAGGTATTTCATGTGTGCATTTCAGTTCTCATCTGAAATGGAAACTAGAATACTCTCCTTGGGTATTTCTCCTGACACCGACATGGTCAATGCTTGGGAAACTAGTCTCAGAAAAGAACGTATGTTATGTTTTGTTACAGCAGTAAGCAATAAATGTGTAGATGTGGTGCTCCAGGTCATTGGTTGGTGGTGGACGTGGTGTTGCTGGGTTAACAGCTGGACCCGATGATCTTAAAAGTCTTTTCCGACTGGAACAATTCTATGATTCTGTGATAGAGTTGGCACCTTTTGCTAAGATCAGACATTAACAAAGTGATTTTCCTATAGCTATTTTGTGGCTTAATTGCTACCGAGAATTAAAAAAAAATCACTTCTAAGGGTTTGTTTTTTTTTTTAAAATAAATCGTCTGTGTTGACTCCTGCAGAATGTGGTTATTTTTGTATTCTGTTCCTATGTCATCTGCAAACTGCTACAAGACAAAACTGAACGCAAGCCATCATTAGTAGCCCGGATACTTTAATCTTCATATAGTGCATAGCTTTCTATAGTCATTAATCTTGTGTTTTAATATCATACAACTGTAATTATCCTACTGCAAACCTTCCTTTGGGTTAAAAGATCTCTTGAGCGTGACAGTGCCAGTAGCCACACAGCACTTGATGAATTTTTAATAAGCTCTTGATGCTGGTCTAACAAATCACTGCGAGGTTAGGATGAAGCTGGTATCTTTAGAATTTTGTGTTGGGAGCGTGTGAACACGTCGTGTGCCTTTTGCCTGCTAAAATGCATCACCTGGGTCAAGCGTAGCGCATTTCTCCTGCTCTCTCTGGTCTGTGCACAGGAGTCAGGAGAGGAGATGATTATGGCATTAATTCCTCTGCCTAAAGCAGGCTTGTTCAAGGGGTGCATTACACGTTGCATTGGTTTTGCTATTTTTTGAACTCATTTAACTGTTTGTAGGGGTTACTTCTGGTCACCTAGGGCATACCTGTGTTTACCCGGCTGGATTATTTCAGTCCGGTTGTTAATGAAAATTAGTGGTTTGTGACTGGAGCTCAGGAAGGTCACGATGAGCTTAAACAGGTTACGGATTGCAGATCTGTTAGAGCAGAGAACCAGAACCTCATCAGCTCCCCCCTTTTCTTTTTTCTTTGTTAAAATGCTCCTAGCTAGTATTTGCACGTGCTCCATTTGCCTCTCGTTGCTGAATTATTGATAAAAGGTGGAAGTGTGTAGACAGGGGCCGTTGTTTAAGCCCTGCCTGAGTTCTAGTGTAAAAAGTAGTTGCAATATTTGCAACCTAAAGACTAAAAGACTACGTGGGTTTTTTTAAGAAGGACCAAATAATTGCAGAAGATGGAAGCGACATGCCAGCGTGAGATCTGAAGGCGGGTTTTAGCCACTGCCCGCATCGGTTTTATTGTAAAAGTTTTGTTCTTTTATTTTAAGTCTGCTGAGCTGTTCTGGGATAAAAAGACTAGAAGCCAGCTTAGTTTATTAGCTCAGAATGGAATCAGCTTCT
This sequence comes from Apaloderma vittatum, assembly GCF_000703405.1. NCBI lineage: Eukaryota > Metazoa > Chordata > Aves > Trogoniformes > Trogonidae > Apaloderma > Apaloderma vittatum. The sequence continues at coordinate 8,345 of NW_009730283.1, forward strand.
CGCCCTCTTCTGAGTTTTCACGCCTTTGTGTTAAAATAGCTGTGTCAGTGTTTGGCTCAAACGTTCAGTTTGGGCTAGAAGCAGCCCTGGGTTTAAGCTCTGCCAAAGCCCCGTCCTTTCACGACACAAGGTATAATGATCTGCACTGAAACCCTAGAAGTCAGAAACCTAATCCGAGGCAGTCTAGAGAAGTTAACAGGCTGTTTTATTATTTATTTACACAGACCTTTCAAAAGAGCTTGTCGATGCAGAACCATAGGTTACTGAGCTGGTAAATTTGTTTGTCTAGCGGTGGGGGAGGTCAATTATATTTTAAGGTAGCTTTTAGTATTCTAGTGCCTGAGGCAGGTGGTTCATGTGGTAAAATGTAGGTGGCAACTTTTAGAGCAGAGCTGCTGTTTGAGATTTATACCACTTCCACTGCTGCTACTATTGCTTGATGTCTTCTCAGACCTACCTAGAAATTGTTATTTAGGAGTTATTTTTAAAGGATACTCCTTCTTTTGTTGCTCTTGGATTACTCAGTTGTTTGGTTCGTGGTTTTAGATTTTAAGAACTCCCGAAGCAGCCTTTCAGCTCCTGTCACTTAGAGACGAGAAACAGCTTCTGTGGAAGTGTCACCTGCTCCTCAGTTCAAACAGAATTATCTGCTAGTGGGCTGTAAAGCAAATTAGGTAGGGAGAAAAATATAGCTCTGAGCTTACCTGGTTTTAAGGAGATCATGCGTTTTCCAGAAGGAGTCAGATGACGTTTCAGTGACTGGTGAGTACTGATCAATTTAATGCTTATGAATCATGTGAATCAAGGAATCCTGTGAACCGATCACAGCATGAAGAATGTGGTGTGTGAAATGATCGTAATGAAAAAATCTTCTGCTTCAATGCCTGATAAAGGTTTTATTCCTTTTCTAACAGGGATTCATTTTGCTATACAAGTGTAATTTCTAATTCTTGATACGTTGTTGCTGCTCTCTTGTGCAGTACCTGCCTGATAATCATTTTCTTTGACAATAATCATAAAACCAGCAAGAATTTATGTGGTAAGCAGTGTCCTGCGTTCAGTCATCTTTAGCAGGAGACAGTAAATCCATTCGTATAACTAACTGCCTGAAAAGTATCAAGTGACTGAAGTGTTTGAGGTGTTATTAGATTCTGAGAGGTTTTCCTGTGCTCACCACTGGTGGGAAGTGGAAGGATGATCGAACTGCTTCATTAGGAGAGGTAACAGGCAAATAAACTAAAAAAAAATAAATCAAAGCTCATCATGTACGTATTTATTTCAGGCTTGGTTAATGAAACTTAAGCAAACTTGAGGTAGGCAAGGCACGCTTGCTGGACCCACTGCCCTCGTGGAGGGTTTCTGTGCTGAGCATTCTGAGGTGTAACCCTACGTGCTACAGATTAATCCTTTGTCGTGGGTTAGGGTTAAAAAATACAAAAAAAAAAAAACAACAAAAATTTGTCGTGCGTTACCCTCTGGAGTTAGTCACCCCTGCGTTGATCCTCTGGAAAAGTCTCAGCTACACGCACGGCATTTGGCATTGGCCGAGCTCTCGTTAGTTTGTGCTATCAGAGTAACAAATAGTGTTTTGTAGCATCTGGGGGCCGCTTACAGGGTCTAAGGGGACCTGACTGTACAGGGAGCAGCACCACAACGACATGTTACCCCTGAGGAATTGTCACCTGGAGATGGAGAGTTCTGGCTGAGCTCTCCTGGAAGTTAGTTGTTTTCACAGACGTTTGTTTTGCTGACGTGGAAGTCTTGGATGCGGTTGTTTTACCCCATCATCTTGAGGACTTTGCTGTCAAGAAGCGCTTTGCTGAGACCTCTGGCAGAGATGCCGCTCGTTCCCCTGCAGCCCCCATGCCTTTGGGGGCTGAAGCGAGAGATAGTCCCAAAAACCCCGGCGGGTTGCGGGTAGCTCTGTCGGAAAGGCAGAACACGAAGCCAGTGCGGGCTGGTGCGCAGGGAAATATGACCTTTCTGTTGCTTGGGAGCCTTCAGGATCTGTCATGAATCTCACACGTTTTTCTATTCAAAGGGCAGTGGGGTTGCAATCTTGTCTGTAGTCCACAAGCCTTGGGAGAGGATCCCTTTGGCTGTTTCTCAGTAGAGCACCTCAGAAAAAGTGGTGGGAAGGAGATGCTGGGCTCGTGATGCCTCCTGGAAGGTGAAAGGCGTGTTTGCCTTGCCTTTGGAAGAAGGGGAGAAAAGTAGTATCTATTCTTGGCAGATATAGTTATATTAAGAAAGAAAAAAGCTTTATAAAAGCCGTAAAAATAGCTTCAGCACTATTACTGTTGTTTTTTGTTATGTTCCTAAGGAAATGGAAGCTGGTTCAATGGAAGCTTGAGAACCAGGTTAGCAGTTAGCATTTACTAAATTGTGTGATTTTATCTAAGGCATTCATCTTAGATTTAAAGCTTAGTTGCAATTTACTTAAGAGTTGTGAGATGTCCGCAAAATGCCTGTGGACCTGTATATGGCTAAATATGGGTTCTGCATAGGTGTGCTTTTGTCAGCAGGTATTTATACAGCCCAATTGCCTTTCATGTTTAAATCAGGAAGAATGAACTAATTGACCAGATTTATGAAATAGGGACAGACTGATCTTTTCAGTAGCTTCTTATCTTTTTTTTTATTTCAAAATACATGAAAACGAGGCATACTTTTTAATCTCTTTAGTAGAGCATAATCTGCACTGCTATAGGCACAAAATTACATATTATTTATAGCACAGAATTTAAGCACTTTCCCACAACTAGCAATACTCCAGAGTTCTCTTGCAGTGTGGGATTTTTCTGGACATGTATATAAAGACCTGATGATAGCCTTTCACTGTCTGTGTATTTTCAAGCTGATGTAACAAATGCTTGTTGGAGGCAAGGGGCCAGGGAGATGGTGATAAATACTTGAATTCTTTCCAAATGGCCGGTGTTAATTCTTTAAGAGCAAGCACGTGGAAAAGAACTCAAACCTTAAAGGCAACCTCTTGAAAAACCTGTCCCAAGTTGTTTATCCTCTTTCAGATTCTGAAACCAGTGCCTTTTATCGGTTATTCCACCTGCGTATTCGAAATACTTGAGCAGATTGGTAGCTCAGATTACTGAGCCTTGTGCAGCAGCTCGTGTCGACCCCATGTGAGACTGTTCCACTCGATGCCCATCTCACTGGGACAGGCAGAGCCTTGGTGTTTCTTGGAATAAAGATGGGATGGAGAGCCAGAAATAATTCTGGAAGGGTTAATAATTCTGGAAGGGTTAATAATTCTGGAAGGGTTAATAATTCTGCTCAGAAGTGCCCGTGCTGTGCCATCCTGCTGCTTCTCATCTGAGTGTCCTGACACGCTGGTTTTTGTAGAATCCGAGACTGTGTTAGGTTGGCAGGGACCTCAGAGCTCATCCGACCCAATCCCTGCCATGGGCAGGGACGCCTCTCAACCAGCCCAGGTTGCTCAGGGCTCATCCAGCCTGGCCTTGACCATCTCCAGGGAGGGGGAAGCCACAGCCTATCTGGGCAATCTAGTCCAGAGTCTGGCCACCCTCGCACTGAACAATTTCTTCCTAAGATCCAATCTAATCCCATTCTTTTTTAACTTAAACCCATTTCTCCTTGTTGGCGAAACAGTCCGTTACTTGGTGATAGATCAGAAGAATCCGCAGTAAAAGTAGGCTGCTGGAAAAAAAAAAATGTCAGGGCTGGCAGGTTGGTATGATCAAGGCTTCTTCCACCATTGTCACTTCTGGAGGAAATGTTCAGCGAGCAAAAGCATAACCGTGCTGGCAGGGCTGGCTCCTCCAAAATAGTCAAGCAGTGAGGCTTTTAAAGGAGTGGGGAGGGGACTCCCTGAAAGTGCATGCATAAAGGTGGGGATGGGAGCTCGTGCCAAGACATCCAGAATGAAACTCATACAGTGGCTGCAAGATGCCCAGATCCCTTATTAATGCCGGTGCTGTTCAGAGAGGGCTGGAGTGCTGAACAGCAGCAGTAGCAGGCGTGTGGCTGTTCAACTACTCCCTTAAACCAGTAAAACCAAACCCAAGCGAGGGAAAAAAAAAATCCACACAAAAGCCCCCCTTGTGCAAGTTCTTTCTATACCTACTACTCTATGTTTCATAGGATGTGCTCAACCGTTAAATAAGCTGTCTGGCTTGGTAGTGTTTGGTACCAGTATTCGATCGTGTCCTCAGACTTGAAAGGGCAGACGATATATTTGAGGCCCTTGCGAGCCTTGCGGGAAAGCTATGTGAGGGGTCAGTGCTGTAAAGCTGTTATGAGGGGGAAAGAGGCTCGGGTTGTGTTTGTCGGGCTGCTGAAGGGTTGCTGGTCCTGTTGAGAGACTCTAGAGATGAGGCCTAAGCAATAGATGCCTTCCAGTACCTGAAGGGAACCTGCAGGACAGCCGGGGAGGGACTTTTTACAAGAGTGTCCAGCGACAGGACAAGGGGAAATGGGTTTAAGTTGAAGGAGAATAGATTTAGATTGGATCTTAGGAAGAAATTCTTCAGTACGAGGGCGGCAAGACTTTGGAATAAATTGCCCAGAGATGTTGTGGCTGCCCCCTCCCTGGAGGTGTTCAAGGCCAGGTTGGACGGAGCCTTGAGTAGCCTGATCTAGTTGAGAGGCGTCCCTGCCCATGACAGGGAGGTTAGACGAGATGAGCTCTAAGGTCCCTTCCAGCCTCGGCCATTCTAGGATTCTATGAAGAGAGAGTCTTGAAGGCTTGACACAGCTCCTTATTTTATAGAAATCTGGTGGTTGTGAATGCCCGGAATTCAGGGTGGGCAGGTGTGTAGTATCCTGGACTGTCCCGTTGTCTGAAGGAGTGCTTCTGGGGCAGCGTAAAGCAGAATTTTTCTAAAATGGAAATGGAGAAGTTCAGGAGGGGAGAGGAAGACCTTTAATGACTTTGTAACGCTTTTAGGGACTGAAAAGGGACTGCTAACACGCCTCCTGCCCTTAGGCCTGACCTTCCAGAGACGTTCATTTGCGAGGTGATGACCTGCTCTCTCGTGGTGCCCGCTCAGAACCATTAGCTCCTGCTGGCTACTCTGGCTTTGCTTTTCTCGGTGGGAAGGTCAGGTATGTGGTCTTTGCCTCCTCCATACCAGCAGCTAATGGTGCTGTTAGTAAGAGGAACTGTGTACCTGATTTTCCATTCAAAAAACCAAAAAAAACTCCATCTGTGTCCTTAGGGTACCGGCACCCATATGCATCTAAAACAGATGAGGCTGGTAAGGAAGACAAGGGAGCTGTGAAGGTAGTCACAGCCTTGTCTCTAATTTTTTCACGTCTATCAAAGCACAAAAGATGAATTTCATGGTGTCTAAATTCACTGAGAGGGAAAAGAGGGAAGCATTTTGTCCAAACAGTCAGTGTTCATTAAAAAGGGAGATGAACTTTACATGATGCTTTAAAAAAAATGCTTTAAAATCTGGCCCCGACGTGTGCTATTCATTCATTCTTTGTAACTATCCTTTCAAGAGATTTTAAAACTCCCAAGCGCAGGGTTAGGATGCACTTTGGGTTGTGAAATTATCGTTGTGGACCTTGGAATTTTTTTTTTCCAATGGTAAATTCAGAGCTCGTATGTCAACAGATCAGTGTAGGGTATTATCATTTCCCTCTGGGCTTTTAAAATCTATACCTCCAGGGGAAATCTAGGGACCATATGATGTCAGCTCTGAATATGTTAATAAGGGTAAAATGTAATGTTTAAAGATAAAATCCTCTCATTGGAGAAACATCCTATTATTTTTCTGGTGAAGTGGTGTGTTGGTGTTGCATCACGTTGACTAGAAGTTTCAGGCTATCAGCTAGAATGATAAGCTCTAACGAGCTTTAAAAATACGTGGAATCCTCCTCTCGGCATTAAAACGCACAAACATTTGCTAAAGTAATCACTTTTGTTGAGTGAATCAGTGGTGTGTCTTGGGAATTTGCTGCTGCCGATGACTACAGGGGGTTTTGTCGTTTGGTTTTGTTCATCCTACGTGTCACAAAGTAATTCCTCACAACAGCTGCAAAAGGCTTAATACCATCAATCCACACGTAGATAAATATAACTACACTAGTTCTGGAATAGAAGGAAGCTACTGGAAAATCTCAAACGAAGGCATATTGTTCCTTGGCAAATATTTTTCAAGTGTTTCCTCCTCTTCAGGCTGGAGATCCTTGTAATTAAGCAGCTCTGGCGACACATGCTGTCCAGCCCAGGGTCAGGTATAAAGTTCAAATCCCAGATGGTTGATATCTGTGTGTGACTTATCTACCAGATGGGTTCCAATGTTCCATGGGATATTTATCTTCTTTTCTCTCACCCTTCCAGTATTAAGGCAATTTGTTATATATTCCCATCAAATATTTATATTGTTTTTTTCTGTCGACTCTGGCGAAGAATTCTTTAGCTAGGAGGAGAAGCTTCCCCAGGGTGTGTGTTCTGCTGCTTGGAGAGGTACTTTGTTCAGCGTTGCCCTCTTACCAGCTCCTGCAGTCAGAGTTTCCAAGGGTGTCCTAAAAAAAGGACAAGAGTAAAAGGCACAACGGTGTCTGATGAAGCACAGTCTGACTGTAAAGCTTATCATCGCTGGTAGCTGTATAAAAACACAGCAATCTAGTGTTTAGGTTTATTTTTTATTGTATGCTGCTATCCAACAGCCTAGGTGATGCAGATGGTGTCATGTTCATTTAGTTGTGCATTTTTTAAATAGCTATTACGTATTTTAGGGCGAGCTTTCTCATGGAGATTGAGGACTAGGATTTCTAATTCCTGGTGTTTATAGCCTTTTTGAGTTTTAGAATTAGTTGAAAGGACTTTGTAGAGAGGTTGGTGCTGGTCACTTCTCACAGGGAATTAGGGACAGAACCAGGGGGAATGGTTTCAAGTTGCAACAGGGCAAGTTTAGGCTGGACATGAGGAAGAAATTCTTCACAGAAAGAG
>NW_009730283.1:15415-18267 GCF_000703405.1 Apaloderma vittatum
GTTGGACTCGATGATCCCAGGGGTCTTTTCCAACCTGAATTGTTCTGTGATTCTATGATTCTATGACTACATGGTAGACTACATGGAGCTTTTTTTGACTCAAATTCCAAAAACGGAGTGGTCCAGGAGTTTACGTATAAGCAATAAACGAGACAGAAACTGTTTCTGGGCTCTAGAAAATACAGCAAGAAAGTCTTAGCACAAGCTGAGTTTTGCATTCATTACTTTTCTGTAATCTATTTGACACTGCAGCAAGTACAAAGGTCAAACTAGTGGTATTCCCAAACTGTGGTTAGTATTCCAAATATTTTCAAAGCTTGGAATTCAAAAATCTAAGTTAGATTAGAAATGAAATTAAGTGTTTTAGAGAAATGCTGATTTAGGTCTTTTGCAGGTTCGTACCTGAAGGGTATAGTATTCTTGCTTTGTCTCTAGAAAAACTAATCAAAATGTGAAAAGAAAAAAACAAACCAAAACAAAAAACCAAGCCAACCAATACACCTCCCTTTAAACTTCCATAAACCTGGAAGACAGAGTTTACTCAGCTGGGATGGACTTTGTGCGTCGATGGGCTGTCCATGCTGTACGTGGAGCCAGGAGTAAAGAAGAATTTCCATCCTGGCAAGTACTGTGATCACTCTTTTGTTGAATCCGTCTGTAAGTGAATCTGTTGCTGAAACGGGGTTCAGATGGGTGATAAATGCAAAATGTGAGGGACTGGTTTGGTGCGAGTGATACTCCCGCTAACTTCAGCAGGGATTTCACTTTCGCCCTTGGGAGGGAACTGATGAACTTGGAAAATGATGTGAAGTGAGCCTGATCTTAGTATCCTTAAACTGATAGCTGGGGAAATAATTCTGCTGCCTTACAGCTTTCTGTTATCTTTATCCTTCCTTTGTTCTTCAGAATAAAGCAAACTTTGGAACTCTTGGTACAGTGGCAATGAAATACTTCTAAGATGAACTAATTTGTGAGCGAGTCTCAGAATTCTGACTGCAGAACTGGAAAGATACCATGAGAAATAAACCGCTGTCGCAAGCTGAAGGAATTGGTTTGTTAATAGGAGGTGTGGAAAGGCCTCTTTATTCTCTACGATTAACAATTTCTAGTAATTCTACTAATGTCTCTTTTCGGCCAGTTTTTCCGTGTTTTCTTTAGGTATTATACATGGAGACTCAATTAAATGTGTACAACAATGTGATACTAACCCGGAGAAACATTCCTGATGGTGATCTTCACAAGGGATGATCTCAGCTCAGTTGGTTAGAGCGTGTTGCTGGTACCACCAAGGTCACGGATTCAAGCCCCGTTTGGTCCCCATGTGTTCCCTGATCTAGTTGAGAGGCGTCCCTGCCCATGACAGGGAGGTTGGATTAAATGATCTCTGAGGTCCCTTCCAGCCTAGGCCATTCTAGGATTCTGTGATACTAATTTTTTCCACTGTGCCCTCTTATCGTGTCTCAGCTGTGGTAGGCATGTTCTCACAGAAAGCTGCTTAAGCAACTGGATTTGGGATGCGCTGAACGCCGCAGCAAACCTCAGAGCTAAAACACTTTAATGAAGAGACGAACCTCGTTTTGTGCCGCATTGCTTAGTTTCTCCAAGTAGATTTGGGAACATGAAGCAAAGCGCATGAGTCAGGGCAGCAAAAATGTCACTGAACCCACCCTGCTCCTGGGCTTAGGAAGACGTTCCTTAGTGAACGCGTTAGCGTGTCATAAAAAATGTGTGTTGAAAGACATAATAAATGGAAAGCGGGGCGGGACAAAATACTGCACAAGGCAAGCTACAAAAATAGATGTTTAGTTGTATCTTTGAGTTCTTTTTCTACATGTTCAGCAGTAAACCGGAGTGCACTTTTTGAACTGCTGACTGACTTTCCTCTCCACCTGAGGCTTTCTGGGCACGTGGGCTAACTCCGGGGTCTGTTCTAATGTGACCGGTGCCATGGCCGAGCACCTCGCTAAAGCCGTAAGCGCAGGTGGCTGATAATCTGCTTTCATTATAGTTAACGCGCTTAATTTCAGAAGTGATGTGTAAAGCTGACAGGCGGTTCCAAAGAGGTTTCCATCCCAGCTTCAGATCCTTTCCGTGGTCATACAGCCTCCGGCTCTCAACCTTTTAAATTATTTACCCAAAAATGGATGTTGAAAGAAGAATTAAAAAAAAAACGATAGTAATAATCTAAGCCTGTGTGTATTAAAGCTTGATAGAGGAATGTAAATCAGAGCCCTCAGGAGCATTTTTGCTTCTGATCTACAGGGAACTCGTAACGGGTGAGCTTTGGAAGTCTTGTTGTTTTTTTGTTCCCTCTCCCCCATTCCTCCCTATCCCCCCCATCCCTGTTTTCCCTTATTGAACACCGAGCACCTCTGTTAATTTGACTTTTTTTGAGCTGCTTTTACAGCAATCCACCCTGTAGAGGAGGTGAACAGATCGATGTGCTTTGTTCATACCTTTCCCTCCTGAATGGGACCAGCTGGCTCATCTCCAGGTGATGCCTCCTGGTTTCCTTGGCTTGGTTTTGTGTTTGGTGGTGTGGTTTTTTGTTGGTTTTGTTTGGTTGGTTCGGTTTTTTTATTTTCTGTTTGAGTTTTTTGTGTCTTTTTTTTTAACTTGGCTGTAAAAACAAAAGCCGTGCATATGTTTAACTTACTAATTGCTTCTTGTACCAGAGGGGACTGACAAGCTGCCTGGGCAGCTGGTAGACCCACTTCATCGTTTTAATATGAGCTAAACCCTCAGCGGTCCACGTCCAGCAATCTGTCTTCACGGGCTGAATTAAGAGCAGTTTTAGCATCCGATTAGCTGGGTAATAGGACGGTGCGAGGCGGGGAGGGAGAACAAAGAGC
>NW_009730283.1:18286-31502 GCF_000703405.1 Apaloderma vittatum
AAGGCGGAAGGACGTACGCCCTATCGTTTCAGGTTCTGCGGCCCAGAAAGGAGCCGTCGTTTTCTAAAAATGACATCCGTTCAATAGGAAGCCTTCTAAACCAGAATCGATTCTGAGCAACAAAAGATGCTAAACGTCAGCCGTTTAAGCTGATGGTGGTGTTGCAGAGGATTTAAGCTTTTGCCGTGGCTCCTTCATCCAGTGCCTCGTGCCGCTCCATCGACTCCGTGGAGGGCTGTAAATTCTGAGCGCCATGAGATAACGCTGCAAGAGAAGCTTCTTTCTTGCTTTTCTTTATTTTTTTCTGCTGTTTAATAGCGTCACTTTTTAACCTACACAGTGCTTAAATACGCTTTCATACTGAAAAAAAGACTTGTCGTACTTTGGAACTGAGACAGTGAGATAATTGCTTTTTCCAGCCCTTACCATGAACTCACATTGCTTTTATATTTGCTTCCCTCTTCAAAGTGTCCTTCCTGCCTCCCTCAGTATTCCCAAGTATATTTTGAGTGTCCAAGTACTTTTTCGGAAAGTCTATCAAGGCAATATTTGAATGCCAGGCACTGTTAAGATGTGCAATGCCTTAATTCCTGCAGCTACAGATGTTAAAAGAATATAGCGTGGGTTGCAAATTATCATCTTACTGCACAAACTTCGCCTAGACGCACTAGAATCTCTAAGTTGATTTTTATAGATAAACAATAAAGAGGTACTTGTATTTCTTACGTGATTTCTGTGGCTATTAAATTATTTATGTTACGGTGAGCAAGCTTTCCAAATATTCATGTCATGAAGTTCCAGACGTTTTGTCAGCAGTGGAAACTTGAGGTTCTGCTACTTCCTCATCAGCTACTGGTCTCTGTTGGGTTTGGAGTTTGTGTGGGGCTTTTTAACAATTTGAGGCAGAAATAAAGCAAAAAATTATGTTTGTTAGAAAAGTTGCATGGTGGGGTAGGGAAGGAAAGCTCTGGCTTGGGGCAGATTGTTGGGAAATTTAGACTTTTGCCTTTCTACAAGCCTTAAGGAACTGCTCCACATGCTATCGGTCCTCACAGGACTAGGTACGGTAAACTCGGAGTTGTTGAGTGTTGGGCTAAGTTTCCTTAGGGAGGTTCAAGGGAGTCTTGGATGATACCAAAGGGCATAAAAGATGGTGTAACGTGGTCTGGCGGGGATTTGGCCAAAACCTTCCCCCTCATCTAGGTGTATTGCGGAGGGGAGCTCAGGTAGGGTACCTTAGGTTGGGGTTGCACATGTTGAGAAGCGTAAATATGGCCATTTCGTTACCCCTCTGAAGAAATTACCCGACAGGGGCTAAACCCATGAATTAGATTGTTTTCAGCCATGACATTCAGGCCATTATTCCTCCAGTATGGTTTAGTATTGAGTGGAAAGGGTGAAAAAGAAAGCAAAGCCAAATTCTGGCATCTAGGAGAGGTAACACAAGCGCAGAACAAGGCTTTGGAAGAAATGGGAAGTGGGGAGCGAGAGCTTGAACGTAGGTGGTGTTTGGGGAGATCTTAAATCTCTTGAGGAACTGAGTCGTGTTTAGTCCTCAGTCTCTGTTATTGAGGCAAAATGACCTCCCTTGCCGTACGCTGCTTTGCGAAACGCCATCTTCCAGTTGCAGTGAACCATAATATGGATATTTTGGTGATTTGAAGTTAATAATGTGCTTTCAGATGGGAAATAGCTGCATCTGCGCAAGAGAAGCCACAAGCAATTGCACTGCTTGGCAGAGGTAAAAATTATTCATTAGAGGCGTTTAGTCAATTACGTATCAGCCTAGTGGAATTTATTCTGGAGACACAAAAAAATGTCTGAAAGATCTGAAAGATGCTTGTAGTTTGAATCTTGCATACAGCCCGTGGCGTAACGGTTTAACTGCTGCGGGTGCGGGAAAGCAGTCTATGTGTTTATAGAGGCACATGCCTGGGTGTTTATACAGCAATGTGTATGTGTGTGTTTAAATAAAAGAAAAAAAAGTATACAGAAGACTCCAAAAGAGAGCCTTGCTCTGTCAAGGTGGGATCAAATTCATACAATTCAATACTTTTAGGGGACCGGTTAACTCAGTGGGTTGAGCGTGGTGCTGACAACAATGACAACACCGAGGTCGTGGGTTCGATTCCCGTTCAGTCCCCATGTGTTGCCTGATCTAGTTGAGAGACATCCCTGCCCAACACAGGGAGGTTGGATTAAAATAATCTCTAAGGTCCCTTCCAACCTAGGCCGTTCTATGGTTCTGTGGCTCAATGATTACCTCCACAGCTGATGAAGTGCCGAGGCTGTCTATCCGAGATGGATATTTGCCGTTTATCCTCCTATACGACTTTAGGGTGAAGTTCTTGAGATAAAGTAGTTATCTTTGAAAGCCTTGCTGGATTGGCTCAAGGCGCAAAACCGACACCCATGTGTGAACGTTGACAGGTTTGAGGAGGTTTGAGCTTTGCATTGGGGCTGTTCCTAGTTGAAAATCTAATGAGCGAGTCAGCTGTGAAATTAACGGACGATGCTGTAGCATCTAAAGGAAAAATGTTTAATTTAGCAGAAATATTAAGTGTGAAATACCACAGCTCAGCTGATAATTTAAAGAGACAATATCCTGAGTATCCCTGGCTGTAGGAATTACTCATGTTTTTAAACTATCATTTAAGTCCTTTACTAGCTTGATGTAAAATCCTCTGTTCCATGCTCGCTCCCACTCAGGAGACCTTGAGAACTTGAAGATTTGGTCCTGCAAAATAGTTTTAAATCTTGAAGTAGATTCCCTTCTAATGTGGATATGTGTGTAAAATTAGAAAATTAAAAAAAGTAATGCTAGGTCATGCATTCAGGAGGTCACATGCGAGACAAATATACTTTTCCTTGAGCATACGCGCAAAAAATCTGAAGATAACTTGAAGAGTAAAGTATCCATCGTGATATGGCCAGTGCACTGGTTTGCTAGTGAAAAGGTGAATTTGTCTTCCAGTGGAAATAAATGCAGTAAAATAAATAGTGCTTACAGAAGGGCAAGCATTGGACTTAGACGATAGCAGACTCTGCCAGTTCTAGGGTTTTTTTGTAAATTTTCTTAAAATTTAAATGTAAGAAGACATTTGATTCTTGTTTCATTTGATCTAAACACGTCGATTTGTCATGGATAAGGAACACTTCATTTCCTCTGAGAAAGATGAATAAAAGCTGCGCTCATGTCTAAAAATCAGTCCTGAAATCTTGATTCATCTGAATAATAATGTGTGAGGATGCTTCAGGTTATAGTCATGCGGGTTATTACTTGGTTTAGAAATATAAACTAGGGGTTGGGAAATAGTAAGTATTAATTTCTGATTGCATAAAAGTCTATGTGCTCATGGGGCCACCTTGTTACCCAAGTAGCTCAGGGTGATGCAGGCACCTATAAAAACCAAAGTACATACAAATGGAGAAGAGGAAGGTGACTCTGGTGAATGTATCGCGTGAATAAGAACCTATTCTGAATGAAAAGCAAGGCAAAGGAGTGAAAATTTATGCCGTCAGGTAGGGACAATGTTTTAACTGTCGAGACAAAAAGAATTCTCCAAGGTACTAGTTACAGCTGGTAAATTTGTCAGTAAGCACAGGAAAAGTGAATTCATTGTACTTGTTGTGGTTTGGAAACCAAATTAATAAATGTTTTCACATTTTATGAAACAGTATTTTTTTAGTTCATTTTCCAGAAGACAAAGAGCACCTGTCAGAACTGCACATCTGGATAAATTGTATCCAAAAGAGTTGGCCAACGAATTCTCTCCAACGTGTAATACTTAATTATCTTACGGGAATGGGGAAAGCAGAAGCCATATCCGTTCGGGTTGTTGTACTATCCATGCTGGAGACAAAAGGGATGAATTGACCCTGTGTGTGAGCCTGACACTTGTTTCTGAGAGAACTGTTGAACAGCCAGTGTGCATCCTCGTTACGTTGCTTTTTAATTGATATGGCATTTATTGACATAAATTGAAGCAGACTCGACTTGTGTTCCTAACAGACGTCGTGTGCGCGAGGCAGGATTGCTTGCTGTAGATTTGTACCGTGTGTGAGTTGGCCAAGCTGGCGGTCTGCAGACTTTTTGGATGAGTGGCCCCATCTGTAAAAAATGTCTGAGCACGCACTCCCAATAGATGTATACGCATCTGCAAATTATAGGAACTTCTAAGGTCATCTTCCCACCCCCCGATGAATCCTGACGCAAACCCCTGGGGAGGTGTGCACCCCACTTTGGAGACCACTGGTCTAGGCAACTAGAATCAACAAACGCTGTCGGTAGATGCAATTCTGAGAGTTCTCAAAACATGGCTGTGAATGAGAATTCTTGCAGAGCAGATGAGTTTAAATGGTGTCGTACGGATGTCACACTACCTAAATTTTCATATTCTGGCAAGAAAAATATTGTAGTATCTGTAAGTGACACATGCAGGGCCAGAAGAGGACAGCTGTGGTGTAGCTTGGTCACTAGAGCCCAGGGAAACTATGTGTATGTTTTAAATATTGAAATGGAAAGCTGAATGCCTGTAAACCAGAGTTGAGGCCCACGCTTTAAGGAATGGGAACTCTGTCACAAGGAATGGGTGCTTTAAAGGTCCAGGGAGTTACGTCGAGTAATTGGCAAGAGGCAAACTTTGGTAGAAATAACGTGACCCAATTTGCTCTGACTGTTTTCATTTAGGAAGGCTGAAATAATTTTGGTAGCTTCTAACTTTGGAAACTGCCAGGTCTAGGATAAGTTTTCAGATATCGGGACAAATTGCTGACAAGATTCCTACTTTCTGTTCCCTCTAGCTCGTTTCATTAATAACTCCCTGCGTGTGTGGTGACATTTTTTCAGAGGCAATTACCAATATGACATACTGTACACATGGGTTTAGAGTGCTAGGTCATCAATTGCTGCTTGAAACAAATGACTTCACGGGCTGGTGGTACTCTTAGAATTGAAATCTTAAACTGCACAATAAGCCCTGGTTGAGGCTTTCAGGACAATTTTTTCTTTTTTCGAACAATTTCCTCTAGTGACAAATCAAAGTATCCCTTATTACTGCGTAAGACCAGGTTTTACTAGCTTCCAAGCTCAAATAAATCCATCTAATTAGAATAAATAAAGCATTCCTAGCTGTAACAAAGATGTGCAAATGCTTCAAGAATTCCAACGTAACCCTTTGTGCAGAGCCTGGGAGCGTTCAAGGGCTGTGCCCCCTGTGTATGGGAAGTTTTGACATTCCAACAGGGCTCGTTGCGGTACCTTTGTGGAGGTAGCTGAGGTTTGTGCAGAGTTGGCACCTGCCAGCTAATCCCATTTTTGGCCAGAGTAAGACCAGGCTGTGGGGCAGAGGTTCTCCTTCCATTGCTGTGTTCTGCAACGGGCTGTGGGGTCACGGCGTCAGTTGTAAAAAACACACACCGCACCATGATGTGTCAAATCTGTCAAATTTAGTTTTCTCCTAGCATCACCAAGAAGTTCAAGGTTATTGCCTTTCTCAATATACCCAACAGAACATGTTTCTTACTCTGAAAATGTTGGCAAGTTGCTCATTTTGCCGATTCAGACACCAGTGAAAAAGCTTTTTGAAGAGCATGAAGGGAAGATTAATGGTGTTTGTTTGATAAGAGAGAGGCTGCAGATTTTGCAAACTCATCACAGAACCTTTTCAGTATTTTTTTTTTTTTAGTTCGGCCATTTCACTTTCCTCTATACCTCTTGCAGCGATATTCTTACTCCATTTTCTACTGTATATCTCCTGTAAGAAAATGAAGTTACAAGTCATGTAGAGTTAATTGGGAACGGAGCTATTTCCGTGTTGGAAACAAAAATAGAAAAGCTGCCCTAATGTTCCTTACAGCCGTGGACTTTTTGACTATGACTTCCGTCCTGCAAAGGCTCAGTGAGGCTGAGGGGTGGCTGTTTGAAGTGATCCCACTCTGGGTTTTGAAAATGGATCTGTGGCAAAAGGTAGTGAGCTGACACCAGACCGATCTCGTTAATATAAATTCTCTTTTTAAAATAGATATATCTTTAAGAATTAGCATCATTGTTTCTGTATTTCTATCCTTCAGCTGACTCTTTGGCGCATGAGTAGGAGAGGTTTTTAAAGCTGCCCTGATTCCAACACAAAGAATAAATTCCTGTTTTCTGTGCATCTTAAGTGTTTGTCATGATCCAGCTCTTCTACTTGATTCAACAAAGCACATGCGAACAGGATATGCGTAATATTCATAAATGAGTAGTACAGACAAAGGGAAGTTAGGTATTTAGCAACTTACTGAATTTATGTATGACACCAAGATTCTTAAAATTAATTTTTAAAAGAAAGGACCAGCAAAACAATATTTTATTTTTTTTATAACAATCCTAAAGAACTGGTCTTTTAAATCAGTGTAACAACTGGGAAGAGATATATGTGTGCTGGCTGATGGATTATAAAGCGCACTCATCAAGACGGGAATGATTTTCCTGTCCCATTCGTCATACTGGTATTTATTTCCAAAGGAGCCCATTTACTTCTTTGCAAGGAGTGCAACAGCTTGAAAATCATCAAGGACTACATTTCCTTTCCAAAATACGTTCAGTATTTCATGCTGGCTCTCTCGTAGTGCTCGGATACACCTCTCGTAGTCCCTCCGTGTAGGCGGTCGCGATGCTGCGATAGAGCATCTGTGGGAAGATGGGTGTATGAGGGGCACGGGAAAGGGATGGGTGCGCATGGATGGGTGCTAAATGCCTGAAAACCTGGGAGTTTTAGCCCTCCTCGAGTCTGGTGTCCAGCGCTTCCATCCATTGATAGGAGGAGACCGAAAGTGATGCTCGCTGAGGCCAAAAACCTATTCCTGACACTTGTAAGAAGTAAAGGGTAGCAGAAGGCGCTGCTGGGTGGTTGCTGAACAGTGGAAACAGCAGCCCTTGTAGGAAGATAAGACTGAAATCGTAGAATCCTAGACTGGCCTAGGTTGGAAGGGACCTTAGAGATCATTTAATCCAACCTCCCTGTCACGGGCAGGGACGCCACCTCTTGACTAGACCAGGCAACACATGGGGACCAAACAGGAATCGAACCCGTGACCTTGGTGTTGTCATTGTTTTCAGCATGGTACTCAACCCACTGAGCGAACCAGCCCCCTAAATGGGGGTTCCTGGGCTACCGACACTCATCCCTTCTACAGGCAAGCGTGTGGTATGTTTTCTTCTCATAATCCAGTCGTGTTCCACGCTTTTGCTGCTCACAGAGCTAGAAATCGTTTTATGTCCGTCTTAATTCAGTTCCAACTTGGGCGCGTTTCTTCTTGCCTCAATACTGATTTTTCATTTGTAGCCCACGTGCTCTCACCCCACCAGTATGCACTAAAAAATCCAATTCTTACCCTTTTCCAGGGCTCTGCCAGACGCGGCGATCCGATCTTTTGCATTCCACAGTTGCTAGAGACGCTCTCCATTTCTTCAGTCATTGAGAGGCCTCTTTTTTTGCAGCTGGGCCAAAGTTTGATTTACTTACCCTGAAATTTGGAAGGCCAGTGCAGTTACTCTAGCTGAGGGTCTCACCTCTGTTTTAGAAGCATGTTACTGGAGAGCAGGCATCCGTGGGGTTGATAGGGCCAGGACAAAGGCTCGACTCAATGGTCTTGAAGGTCTCTTCTTGCTTATTCTATGAAATAAGCAGCAAGGGCAGGCGGCGTTTTTGAAGGAAGCACCTTTGTGCAAGGAGAGCTGGCGATGGCAAAGGAGATGACTGCCCACACTGTTTTCCATGTCTTCCAGCAGCACGGTTTCTTGCCAGCCTGCTTTTTGGCAATCTGACACGAATACCTTGAGGATTTTTTCGGTGTCTAACTTGCAAGCTTTTCCTTCTGTCCCTGCATCTTGGGTTGACAGTTATACTGAAAAAAGAAACAAGCCCTTCCCCATGGCATGTGATTTTTGCACCTACCCTCTGTCCTCAGCGCTGGTGAGGCTGCACCTTGAGCATTGTGTTCAGTTTTGGTCACCTCAGTATAGGAGAGATCTCGAGGTGTTGGAGCGAGTGCAGAGGAGGGCAACAAAGCTGGTGAAGGGCCTGGAGAACAGACCTTGTGAGGAGCGATTGAGGGAGCTGGGTCTGTTCAGTTTGACGAAGAGGAGGCTGAGGGGGGATCTCATCATGCTCTACAATTACTTGAAAGGACGTTGTAGAGAGGTTGGTGCTGGTCTCTTCTCACAGGTCATTAGGGACAGAACCAGAGGGAATGGTTTCAAGTTGCAACAGGGCAAGTTTAGGCTGGACATTAGGAAGAAATTCTTCACAGAAAGAGTGGTCAGACCCTGGAACAGACTGCCTGGGGAGGGGGTTGATTTGCCATCCCTGGGTGTGTTCAAGTGTCGCTTAGATGTGGTGTTGGGTGATATGGTTTAGGGGTGAGCTTGTAGCATAGGGTCAATGGTTGGACTCGATGATCCCAGGGGTCTTTTTCAACCTGAATTGTTCTATGATTCTATGATTCTATGCTTCTGGTGAAGGTACCAAGCAATCCCCATGGTAACATGATGCTGCCTTGCCAGTTTCAGATTTTTAGTGCTGTGGGATAACTGCCAGGGAAGCACCGTAAACATAGACTGTAGGAAGTGTATATATGTACCTGTATGCATGCACATATATGGGAATGCAACCGTTCTATTTCTTCACTTTAAATAAATTTGAAGAAGTGAAAGTCTTGAAGAACTTTGGTAACAAATTGAATATTTTGCTCCAAAATGTCTCCTTTTATCTGCAGAGATGGTGCCCAGCGTTAGCACAGAAGGCACGGTGACAACTGTGTTGCTGCAGTCCGCTCTTGAAAGCGTTTCAGCTGACGTGCTCGACCCTTGGAGGTTTTTCTGTTAGAGGAGAACACTTTACAAGTTAAATTTGCTGTGCCTCCCAAGCTGCATCTTGTCTGTAGAGAGAGGACTGCCTTCTGCAAGGCTGCCTTGCTTGGAGGGAGCTAAGGGAAGCAGAATGTTGGTTCACAAGCTGTGCTCATAAATAGTGCAAACGGCGTAAAATGCCATTTTGAATAGTTTAATAAGAACATAAAGCACCTGTTTTTGGAAGCCCCCTCCCTGGAAGTGTCCAAGGCCAGGTCCGTCGGGGCTTTGAGCAACCTGATCTGGTGGGAGGTGTCCCTGCCCATGGCAGGGGGATTGGAATGAGATGGTCTTCAAGGTCCCTTCCAACCCAAACCATTCGAGGATTCTCTGATTTTTATTTCTTTTTAAATTTGTAGAGCCTGAGTTTAACTTGCATGTATATACAAGTAATTTCCTTGCATGTGGTACAATTTGTAGCTGCTGTAGTTTTGGTAGGACTTCATAGAGCTGCTCTGTATTTGTCGACGTGTAACGTACTATTTTTCCTTCTTACACTTTCAAGTAGGTTAAACCAGAAAGGCTAAAGGACAAACGGTCTGTTGTCCAGAGGCCAGGTCATTGCCTCATTTGCCTAAAAACCCTACCGTACAGTCTGTGGCAAAATACAGTGCTTTTTGATTACTCCACAAGGTGAGACCGCACTAATTTTAGAAGCAAATGGCTCTTTTCATACATGGCTGCTGGAAACGTTCAGAAACATGGATTCCATTGCCGTACCCATGGGATTTCACTTGCTACAGGAGCTCTGATTTCATAGATTGAGTCCTGCACTTGGGTCGAGGCGATCCCAAACACAGACACAGACTGGGCAAGGAGTGGATTTGGAGCAGTCCTGGGGAGAAGGATTTGAGTGTGTTGGTGGATGATAAGACCAACATGAGTCCACAGTGTGCGCCTGCAGCCCGGAAATTCAGCCCTGTCCTGGGCTGCACCCAGAGCTGTGTGATCAGCAGGGCGAGGGAGGGGATTCTTCTCCTCTGCTCTGCCCTTGTGAGACCCCACCTGGAATATTGCATCCAGCTCTGGAGCCCCCCCACAGCAAAGACATGGAGCTGTTGGAGTGTGTCCAGAGCAGGGCGACCAAGATGGTCGGAGGGCTGCAGCACCTCTCTGAGGACGGGCTGAGAGAGTTGGGCTCGTTCAGCCTGGAGAAGAGAAGGCTCCTAAAGGGCAGACCCTAGAGCAGCCTCCCCGTGTGTGAAGGGGCTGCAGGAAGGCTGGGGAGGGGCTGTTCACAAGGGCCTGTAGCGACAGGACGAGGGGCACTGGCTGGAAGCTGGAAGAGCGCAGCTTTAGACCAGATCTAAGGAAGAAGTTCTTGACCCTGAGGGTGGTGAGACACTGGCCCAGGTTGCCCAGGGAGGCTGTGGATGGTCCGTCCCTGGAAGGGTTCAAGGTCAGGCTGGATGGAGCCTTGAGTGACCTGGGCCAGTGGGAGATGTCTCTGCCATGGCAGGGGGAGTGGAACGAGATGATCCTTGAATTCTCTTTCAACCCAAATCATTCTGTGATTCTATGATTATCAGATGTTACATATAAGTATTGAAAAATGAATCGTTGTTGCCTTGAGCTTTTGGTGGTGGGGGTGGAAGAGGAGGCCACAGTTAAAAGCCCGTCAGCCAGAAAACACAGAGGGTTCTGGTGGAGAAAGGAGCACTTTAACTACCTGGTTCACCTGTCCTTTAGGCAGTTTTAGTACTGATGGAAATATTCTTTTTCTGGTGATTTTAAAAATATTTTTTAATTACAATGCACTGAAACTTGTAAGTTTCTAAAAATAACTTACTCATCATAACTTTTGCATTTTATTAAGCATGTGAAGGTCTGCTCCTGAAGGAGGGGGAATACAGCTTAGTGAGTCTTCTGTGTACAAGTTTGAGTGATACAGAGTAGAATTCTGCTTTTCGAATACTGGTTTTCCTTCTGGATTTCTTTAGCTCTATTTCCCTAGCTTTTCCTTTTTGTGTAGAGATGGAAACAGACCATCTCTTCTTTTCTTAGTAGGAGGAGAGAAAGGGTTATTTAAAGTGAATAAAAATTAATTATTATACCAAGGCTTGAAAGTCAAGAGACGTGCGTTCTATTTCTGGCTTTGCGGCTGGCTCATAATTGCTCTTTGGCAAGCGATGCCCTGTGTGACGCACATGGAAATGGGCTTCTGCCTCTTCAAACAAGCAGCTCTTGGTCCCGTACGAACTGTAGCGCTCGTGTGCGAGGCAGGGCCATGAACCTGGTGGGGGAACTGATCCACCTGGAAAAGAGAAAAAAAAAAACAACAAAAACACCACAACTCAAAAAGTTGATTATTGAGGTAGAGAAGGGTATTTCTTCAGCCACAAGAGCTGCTGCCTCCAACGTGCTAGCAGGAAATATGTCAAAATGTTGGCCTTGTTGCTGCTCATCTGCCTTATCTGGGAAAAGCTGCGAAGAAAATATTTGGAAATATTATTTGGAAATATTTGGAAATATTTTCTTTGAAATATTGGTCTTTTAAATAACACGGCTTCCCTGAACTGCACAAGACCCTGGGCAAGTCAGGCAATGCAAATAGTTGTCCAGCAAAGCAAAATCTGTCTCCGACGTTGTGGCCTTGAGTAGGCAGAAGGTCTGCACTTTTTCATCAATCACTTGGTGGGGTAAGTTGAAATAAGTCAAGCCCAGAACACCCAAGTGCTGCAACTGTTTACAGAGGTAATGCTATTTGTAAGAAAATACAAGAATTTCTGTTGAACTTCATTTTTTTTTTATTGCAATGCAGTGTTTTTCTGGCACTTTCTTTTCTCTGGGTTATTCTTCATCTAAGCCTCGTTTTTCTAAACAAATTAGGTTTTTTTTAAAAAAAAGACTGAAAATCTCAACAGAAAAAAAACCCAACCAAATCTGAATGATTCAGATTCAAAAAGTGATGTTCCCTGTCTAAAAGAAATGAGCTGGTTTTTGCAAATTGGACCTTGGATAATGAATTTTATTATGGAGCTTTGTAATATGCTTATCTCATTTAGTCATAGCTGACTATAACAATTTTATATCAGTTGTGCCTGTATATTCATAGGATACAGGTTCTACAGCTGATTTGCTGTAACTTGGATTTTGGACCAGTTCTGAGGAAATACAAACAAATGATCTCTGCTGGGAAACCTCAACAAGCTACAGTTATATGTAGGCATCTTGAAAATTAAATCTATGTTTTTCTCGTTGCCATGGGTGTAGAAGAGAAAAATAGAAAAAATAACTGGAAATGGGGTAAAAAGGATAAAATTCACCTTGTTTTCTTGAGTGAATAGTCATACTGAAGGAGCATATTTCTATAAAGCAAGATGCCAGGGGGGTTAGCCTCATGGGATCTGGTGTTGGAAGCACCTCCTGTTTCTTTTCTTAAAATTACTTTTCCAGTATTTACTTTTTATTAGTAAATAGAGCATAACAGTAATCAATCTGTTCCAGTTGTAGTTGCCAAGGTGGTTGGTTTGAGCGAAAGGAAGACTCAGAGGCACTCAGTAGCAGCAGTATCTTGAATTCTTGGGGAGTGCTTAGGGTGCGACACCCGTCGAAAGATTGATGAGGATCTTCCAAAAGCCCTGTGGAGGATCTGGGAGTGGATGAAACATGGTGGGGAAGTGCCCTTGGGAGAGGACGGAAGTGGCGAGGGTGGAAGAGGTGACGGTGACAGTTCCCCTGGGGTTTGGGTGTCAGTGAGCTCCGCAGCATGGTGACGCGGGAGATGGGGAGACAAGATGTGACAGAGCCGAGCGCGGGAGCAGGGACTGTCACCCGTCCGAGCTGGAAGGAGAGAATTCATGGAACTGCCCTCCCCGGGGAGGTGCTGGGGTGTGAGTGAGGAAGGGAGGAGGAATGGTTTCCCGAGAAGGATCAGCCTCGAGAAGAATGAACTCAGTCGAAGTTGACGAAATAACTGAGGTTAAATCCTTGCAAAAGACTTGAACCCTGGCCCAGGGTGCCCAGAGAGGGTGTGGAGTCTCCTGCTCTGGAGACTTTCAAACCCACCTGGATGCCTTCTTGTGTGATGTTCTCTAGGCAATCCTGCTTTATCAGGGGCTGTTGAACTCTAGAGGTCCCTTTCAACTCCAATATTCTGTGATTCTATGATTTGGATATGACTAACATTCTGTGATTCTGTGATTCTATGACTTGGATATTTAGAAACATGGTCAATTTGCGTTTAGGCAGGTTTAAGTCCATAGCTGTTAGATCCCAATTTAAACTATGCTGCCCTGTAAATGTTACCAGACAACTGTTTGATGCATTTCTTTAGATATATTTGTGTCTACATCTAAATCTGCTTTATCTTTCAGACTATATTTT
>NW_009730283.1:31542-37718 GCF_000703405.1 Apaloderma vittatum
GTTTGTTTTATTTATGATGACACTGATCTTGGTGTATAATGACTGCAGTCAGCCTTGTCTTCGTTGTCTCTGATCCTCCCCTCGGTATATACACTGCCAGCAATTAGGCTTCCAATTGGGAAATAAGGAGAGTGAGACTGAGGCTGCATCACTAAGGAAATGAACATATATCAAAATAAACTACAGCAAAATGACAAAAAGTGCCTCTTGGAAGCCGGCAATGATGATGTTACAAGTGGCGGTGACGGCCTCTGACTAGAAGAAGCCAATGGCTTTACCCATAAATGGACAAATTGATCCCTTTCTCTGGGAAAGGGGATATTGTTCCGAACACTGGGGGTAAGGCTCGTTCTCATTGGTGAGAAGCACCCTACATCACCCTCACCAAACACTGCAGGTAACGAAGTGCCTTTAAAAATGTCGTTATTAACGTGTGTGAGGAGGAGCAGGGTACAAACCCCAATCCTCTGTTAAGGCAGACTGATTTATTTTTAATGAAGGAATGGGGCGTGCAGCAATTCCGTTTTTAACCAAAATTCTTACTTCTGTCTTTTTTTTCTTCTGCCTCAGTTTGCCCACTTTTCAAATATAGACCATGATAGAAACGATTGCCTCCATCAGTCAGCACCTTGTTCCTTGAGGCGTACAATGTTTTATCCCATTTCAGAGCACGAGAGTTCTTGTCTGCAGAACAAGTTTCGCTGGAGCCCAACCTCAGACCTCGAGAGGACACAAAGAGATGGGAAGCTCTCTTCAGCAGCATGGCAGCCTTCGTGGCTTCCACGGAGCCACAAAGGGTCATATCCAATCTCTTGTCCTTTATTCATTACACGTGTTGCCTGATCTAGTCGAGAGGTGGCATCCCTGGCGACAGGGAGGCTGGATTAAAATGATCTCTGAGGTCCCTTCCAGCCTAGGCCATTCCATGATTCCATCTCTCCATACAATAGCCAGTATGGAAAAAAAAATATATGTAAGGAGCAGTAGACATCTGTCTTTTCCTGGAGACATTAGTTTATGCGTAGCACAGCGCTGGCAGAGTTTGGTTTGATTTCCAGCAGTTTTCTCCTCTTTGCAGGCCAGCTGGGAAGGTGTCGGCATGTCAGGATTCATGACTGCCTTCACAGAACGCGGCAATGAAACCGTCTTACTTGGTGCTCTCATATATCTCTGTTGCTAGTGCTAAATTGTTCCCAACCACGCAGCTAAAACTGCTCTGTCTGTCCTCTACCTTCAACCTTTCTGTACGGGAATTTCTTACCGCTGGACTGGGTGTTATTCTGAGGGGAACTGAAGCCCCACTGTACGTGGCGCCGTGTGCAGGTTACCTTCAGCTCTGTTTTGGCAGTCAGTTAGCCAGAACGGAAAGGATTTAGTGTGAATTTATCTTAAAAATTAAATCATGTGAGGTTCTGGTGAAGAAATGGTAATCAAAATAAATTAGGCTTTGAGACTGAATTAATTTCCCTCCTTTAACTAGTAGAGACTATAATTGTTGCATGCAGCAGGTCACTTTTGTCTGCTTTTCTTAATGCACTTATGGAATACATAGGAAGGGTTTTGTGCTTTTGTTGAGGAAGAACTTGGAATTGTTACCTTACCACGTGTTAAAATTAAAAATAACACACACTGTGTGTTTTCGTATGCCTGCACGTGCTGGAGGCAGCATCAGGGAGGAGCTTGCAGGTGGATTTTTTTCAGTGGCCAAGCAGAACCTAATTGTCCATCTGGCACCTTCCACAGTCCCGGAGGTGCCGGCACGCAGGGCGTCAACTGTGCAGGTGACTTGGGCAAGGCCAAGTGGAGAAAGGAAGCGTTAACGCGTTTTAGCTGCGAATTGCAACCTGCAGCCGTTCCAGGCAAAACTGCTGGTGCTTTATCTGGCCTAAGGGTCTGGTTTAGGACAAGGATAATGCCGATAAATAAAAATGAGCATTTCCCTGACTTTACAGAGGTAAATAAAAGTAGGGTCAGCAGCTATGTGGTCTTGAGATTTTTCTACTTTGCGCAAGCCGGGCTTTTAGCTCACATAAGAGGGGCAAATAACGTTAAGCAAAAGCAAACCGGCCACTTTGACGTCATTCTCACAACTTTTTATGGTGTTCCTGCGAAAGCTCGCTTTTCCTGGGACCTCAGAGACCTTCGGGTGTTCTCGTGCTCCGGCTGCTTTTCTCCTGCCTCTGTGCCTAATCCTGGGTGTCTGAGAATGCTGTTTTCTGTCTCAGCAGGTCAAAGTCCTAGTGACATCACAACTGATTTGCTTTAAAACAGACTGAGGTCACCGAGCTCTTAGGAGGTTTCAAGGAGAGAAGGCAAAGAAAAGTAAATGAAGTAGAAAACCTGAGGAGAAGTGAATCAACTCTTATGAAACGGTGACCTCCTCCATCACCCAAAACAAGTTCAGCAGTGCAGTAAAAATAACACAAAGATTCTGAGCTGTTCCCAGAGTGTAAAACTGATGCAGCTGACGGGGTCTGAAGGATGAGTGCCTTCCTCCAGCCTGCTCCTTAGCCAACCACGTACCAGAAGGTTTCTTCTCGGCTCCAGCTGGTCTTGAAGCACACCGACTTGATAGTCTTTCTGTTATTGTGACAATAACATAAACTGTTCTTACCAATATGTATTTCAATCAGATTTTGCACTTATTCAGCGTCTTTGCATTGAAAAATCTCCAAAGTGCTTAACAGCAGGGGATGAAAATTATCTCCAATTTTTCCACAGGGAAAGCTCAAGTAAGCTTTTAAGGACTTCAGGTGTGGATTTTGGAGAGACGGTGCACTCAGATTTTAAATTTAGCTTTTTTTCCTCCCTCCCTTCTGTGTTCTTTTTTTACCTTCGTGCCAGCAAGCCGCTCCAGAGGCAACGGTGCAAAGCCTGGGTGCAGGAGGTTGCTCAGCCTGCACCATCCTTCATTCAGGATTTTGGTTTCTGTCCGTTTTGACCTTGAGCTTTCTCTTATTCAGTGACAAATTACGTGACAAAGATGCCGAAAGAATTGTATGGCAGGGAAGCTATCACCGATCAGTTCTATGCAGAAATGTGCTGGGAAGTGTCTCTCTGGACACACTCTCTTCTAGCAGAAGGATCTTGTGTAGGGCGGCAATAAGGAGGGATTCTTGGAGTTACGCCAAAGGGATGCTTGGGAAGGGTGAAGGAAGGTAGGAGCCCACCACACAGTATGTCCTTTTAGTTCCTCTGTCCTCGCTGAATTCTCTTCGTAAGGTTTATGGCCGTGTTTGCCTGTTGGGAACACACCGAGGGCTCGCAGCCATCTCTCTACAGCGAGCTCTCTTGGCTGCGTAGGAATGTGTCCGAAAATGCACATCAGCACTCGGGTCCTTTGAATGTGCTATTTCCATCTCCTAAAAAGCATTCCCTTCGTGCGTCCCCGCAGGGGTTGGAATGCGATGAGGAGGAGCAAGTCGGTTAACTCAGTGGGTTGAGCGCGGTGCTGACAACAAGGACCAACACCGAGGTCGCGGGTTTGATTCCCGCTCGGTCCCCATGTGTTGCCTGATCTAGTCGAGAGGTGGTGTCCCTGCCCATGACAGGGAGGTTGGACTAGATGATCTCTAAGGTCCCTTCTAGCCTAGGCCGTTCTATGATATGATATGTTATTTCTATGATAAGTCCCCGTGGCAGCCACCCATCAGGGCCCCCCAGCAGCGAGGAGGCACCAAGGGGAGGGTGAGGTCACTGGGGAGGGAGGGTGAACAGCCTAGAGGTGATGTAGGTGATTTGCTGTGGGAGGATTGAGGTTAACAGCCCAGTATGATGGTCTGATTTTCAGATACTTTGTGATTTACTGTATGATGAGCTGCACCAAAAAGGGGAAAACTTTGTCTGCCTACCCTGAATTACACTGAGCTTCTTCCATGCTGCCCAGTTCTTGGAAGAGCTTCCAGTCTTCCTCTGTTGGCAGGCTCGTTGGAAGTAACTATTAGTAATGCTGTCCCAGAAAACTAATAGAATTGAGTGAAATAAAATAATTTTATGATCAGAAGAGTCCGGTAAGGAAGAAGTGAATCAGTACAGAGTTACTCTTTCTTGGATTTGGGAAAAAAAATTCTAAAACCCTTTGGGTTCCATGTTCAGTCCAGCTGAACTCATGGAGTTTCCATCCCAGACAGGGACAAGGACCCTTCCTTATCGCTCAGTGCAGGCAGTAGCATTAGTGTTGTCAGATACTATCGTCAAGCTGCATGTGGTACTTCATATTTTAACTCTACTTGTTACACTGCTCATATAAAGCTACTGATCTACCACTACATCTGTATGCAAAACTGGAGAAAAGTGGTTGAGAAGTTTTTGTTCCCAAAATTTACCTTTTCAAGGGGTATCAAATCCTCGGGCAAAATAGCGGAAAAGGTCTGGCATTCAGTTAAAGAAATCTTTTTTTTTTCCTTACGTGTCTGTGATTTGCTGCTGTTTGAACCACGGCGATTAGAGAGTGCCGGTCGGGGCTGGCCGGGCGGTGTTGGTCTGTACTGAGGCTATTCTAAAGAGCACTTGAACTGGAGTGAAGCTTAGCTCAAGTTTCAGGAGTTGGATAGAAATGTGCATAGTGTTCCTTTTTTTTATGCTCCGTATGATTTTAAACCTAAACATACTTCGGGCTGCCCTACGCAAGGCAATGGCAGCCATTTGTCTGCTGCGTCTGGTCTCCGTGCACGCCAGCCCTCTTCCCCTGCTCTTGAAGCCAATTTAGGAGATTTTGCATGTGCTCTCTCAGCTCCTTCGTGTCTCCTGGGGCTCCCCAATTGCACTGCTGGGAATTTGGGTTGCCAGTTCCTTTGCAGTGGCCTCTCTGTAGTGCATGTGCAGGAAGGTGCCTCCCTTAAGAAGCCGAGCCTCAGGGTCTCTTGCCTGCACCTTTGCAAGACCTGGGTCCCTGAGGGGACAGGGCTTAGCGTTGGGATGTTGGTGGGGGCTCTTGTGTGCCTCTCCCTCCCCACCATCCTCCTGGCTTGTGGCATCGTGCACATGAGACAGCCTGCAGTCATTCCCTGCTCTCGTGCATCTCCTCACACACCCCATCCCAGCACCAGCCCTGCCTGGGGGGCTCCCCTGCCAGCACCACAGCCTAGTTCCCCGCCAGCCAGCGGGAGAGGAGGCAGGTGGGTGCTGAGGCTCTGGCACAGGTTGCCTGGAGAAAGCGTGGAAGCCGCATCACTGGAAGTGCTCAAGGCCAGGTTGGACGGGGCTTGGAGCAACCTGGGCTGGTGGGAGAGAGGTGTCGCTGCCCATGGCAGGGGCTTGGGGCTTGATGATCTTGAAGGTCCCTTCCAACCCAAACCATTCGGTGATTCTATGATTTAGCCCACGCTTTGGGGTTTGTTTCTGGACACACTGAAAACAGTGCGGTGACAGTAAACACAGAATATGCAGTTTGGTGTTAAAGGAGATATTTCTGCAGAACAGAAGAGATGGGAGAAAACTGTTTCCTCTGAAAACTGGAGAAGCCTGAGTGATGAATTCTTCAACGAAGGGCGCTGAGCGCCTGCCCGTGTTGGTACAGTGGGGACCAGGGATGTGCAAACATCCGGCAGAGGCAGTGGGCAGAGTTCAGCAAATACCGTGGGAGCTCAGGGAGGCTGATCTATATTCTGTCTGTTTTGGTGATAATCCGGGGTGGGAGGCGGAGAAAAAAAAAATCCTTAATAAAACTATGATTCCGAGATAAAATACTTTCTGCTTGAAGTTACGCTACAGCGTTTTGATGCTTATGCATCCTTGGTAGCGTTCCAGATTTTGCACTGGAAGTCGGTACTACGCCCTTATTTGGGGCTGAGCAGTATCGGAATTGGGTATTACCTGAGAATTAGTATCCAGTTTAGAAAGCGATTTGGTTCTGGGGAAGCAGGCGTCGCATCCTCATTTTGGTACAGCCTCACAGCTGCAGCTGAAGCTGTCTGCTACGTCTTGTAAGGCTGAAAAGGGCACTGACCTTGCAGCGCGGACTGCTTACTGGCCAGAATTGCCGTAGAGCTGTGGTACGTCTCCGGGTACAGCCGGGCATGAAAAGCTGCTGAGCAGAAGCTCCAAGGTCCGTCCCATCGTTAGGTAAATGTGCTGATCAGCCCATCCGTCAGCCCTGCGCTTCCCCGCTCCGCGCCCAGGCACCGACCCAGCTCCATCCCCCCCCCCCCCCCCCGTCGCACCAGCCGGCTCTTTTT
>NW_009730283.1:37885-54994 GCF_000703405.1 Apaloderma vittatum
GAGGATGATTTAATGGGTCGGGGCTGCCGGGGGAGGAAAATATTAATAAATTCCGTTTGTGCATGTATCGGGCAGGGGATGAGGCAAAGCAAGGCTTCAGAGGTGCAGCAGATGACGTTTTCTACTTCAGGCGTAAGAGAGAGCTATATAATTAGTCATGTACAAAGGGTTTGCTTTGCTAAAAATGCTAGAAAACCGATTTTTTCAAGGCAAAGCTCTCCACTGAACTTGCTAGAATTAACAGAAATGTCGTGTTTCGTTCTTATAAACGCCTATCAAGTTCCTGGCAGAAAAATAAGCCTGTTAATTGTCATAGCCGATGTGCTGTGTTATGTATCTTGCTCGCATCGATCCCAGGCTGCAGGTTCAGGGTTCTTATTTGCATTTAGTCAACCAAGCCTGTGCCCACCCTGGATCCCTTCTGCTGAGCTTCTGTGGGTTTTGTATGTGTTGTATTTTGCGTTTATTCTGCTTTGTGCAGCTGCTTTTAAATAAATCGCCAGAACGATAAAGAATCCTGCAGCAGAGGGAGCAGAATGTTGGAGGAAGCGAAATCCTTCGGTTAAGTGGCACGCGATCGATGCAGTTGTTAAAGGAGGGGTTTTCAGGCAAACCATCGGGATGCTTGGGCTTGGGTTTTAAAAAAAAACAAAAACAAAAAACAACACAGTCTTACGTCTGCCTTGTGCGTAGGAACATGTGGATGCACAGGACAGGCAAGAAATAGATTCCTAACGGAGTTCCCAAAGCTCAGCTCTTGGACCGGCCTGGGTGTTCTGAGATTATGTAATGGGTAGCGAGAGTGTGGGGCTGAGAGTGGAGGGGGGGTTAGTTTATTTGTATTTCTTTTTTTGATTTCTCTCAGTACATGTAATGCATTTCTTGTGCCCGTTTATTTATTTAAAGCCAGATTTGTTGATTCCTGTCGGCGTCGGTGGATGTAAAAGATATTAGAGTAATGACAGTAGATTAATAACAGGATATAAATCGTTGCTATTTTTCCCAGGTACCATTTACTTTAAACTGGCCTGGGTTAGGCTGGACCACGTCCTGGCAAAGCCAGGGAACGGGTAGAATAAGGGAGGCAGAAACCAGAGCTGCCCCCGGCACTCAGGGCAGGAAGAAGTTACGAGATTCCCGTTCAGCAAACCGAAGCCTTTGGCTGTGCCGCTTGTCGAAAAGTCGACGCTTTTAGTCTTTACGCAGCAGTTTGATTTGGAGAGGGTGGTCTTACAGATCTTATCACGCCTACATACAGGTGGAAGTAAAGGAATGGAAAACACCTTTAAGTCATAAGCTTAGTTAAAGTTAAATTTCTCAGCCCAATTGCTCTGCTGGGGGAATTTTCGTAAACAGAATCAAGAATACTTTGACTTACCTTATGCTCACTGATACAAGAGTCAGCAGCGTTTCTCTGCTGTAGAATAGTTACGGATGGGATGAAACCAGTAAATTTGGACTGAAGTTTTGGACGCTGTGAAGGTCCGCTGGTCAGCAGATTGGGGGCGGGGGGGGGATGTCCAATGCGGCTGACACCTAAATATAGAATTTTTTTAAGCAGCCTGAGAGACGTCGGTAGCATTGCATCCGTGGATTAAAGGGTGTTCGGGGCAGAGAGCCTTTGTCACTTTGAGAAGGTCACAGGCAGAGAAATCGAGCCTGGCTTCCCGTCAGTCCCAACTCACGTGGCGTCACCAGCCCGAATAGATGGGCAGCAAAGAACGAGGGACACTTGGCTTTTTGCCCCTCAGTTCAGGGCTTTGGGAAGTGCTGCCAAGGTATCTGCTGGGCTCCCCAGTAAGGTGGCACTCCTCTCGGAGCAAGTCACTGTGCAGCGTCAGCCACCAGATAAGAAACTCTGTTTCGTGCTTTTTTTTTTAAGTGCTTGAGGATGAGAAAAACACTAAATAATACAAAAAAATTACTCTTTCTCTAAATTACCCTTTAGCTTTAGGCGTGGTACTATTTAAAAGCAATAATCTGGAGGCTTTTTCTAATTCTTTTTTTCTGAAATAAATAATTTAAAGTATCTTTTCTCAAGCAAATGAGAATAAAAGATACTGGTTTGCAGCTTAAGGGAAAAATACAGGTCTGGAATTTAAAAATGCATAGCTTCATTAGCGTTGAAGTTTTTGTGCTGGTAGTTATATAGAGATGATTACATGTTTGAAGATCCAGAGCCTTTCGCACGCATGTTTTTGGTTTTCCTGCAAGCTGGGTAGTGCGGATCGTGCACTTTGGATGTCAAAGTTTCGTATTCAGTACACAAATCGGGGAGCGGGGTGGGGATGCTTGAGGGACTGAAGTCCTCCTGGAGGAAATGGTTATTTTTAGAGACGGTAGAGAGACAAGGCACGTCTCATTCCCAGTCAAGTCAGGCTCTTTTTTTCCAAAGGAACGCCACTAAAAAGTGAACGCCCCCCATGCTGACCAGCAGCAAAGCCTTAAACCCCTGAATTTACATGTACACAGGTGCCAGTTTGCAGCAGCCTTCCTGAAGGGCAAACAGTGCATCAGCAACCTGGAGCTTTTTTTCATTACTTGAGCTGCAAATAGAGATTGGGGTTTATTTTGTTTGTGTTTTCGGGGTTTTTTTAGCATCAATAGTATCAGTTTGGTTTTAGCGTGCGCTCGCCGCAGTCCCGTTAGGCTGTTCAGCATCGCTCGTGTCCTCCTACGCTCTCGTGCCGCTCGGGAACAAAGGAGGCTTATGCTGGGGGCAACGCTGTGAATGAGGCTGTTGCAATGAAGGGAGGCAAAGAGGATATTTTCTAGTGGATGCCAGCGGTTGTGTGGACAGCCATTCTGTTTTTCTTTTTTTTTTTTTTTTAAATAAAGACTCTCACCTTTAAATGGCAGTGCTGTGACAGTAAGAAACGCATCCGAAGAGAGGACAGCCAGGAGTTTCTGTGTCTGTGGAGGGAGCTGGAAGTTTAAATAGGTAGATTATGCAATTGTGATGTGGATGTCCCAATGCTTTGCCGTTACCACTTCCCCAGGGCTTCGGAATGCTTAAAAATCTCTCGAAGGAAATTTGCATTTTCCAGGAGACAATTTTTAATAAGGGGAAAAGCAATTGCAGGCAAGTTGGTTCTTGTTTTGAGACTTTTCCAGGTCGAAGAGCGCATTCGTTAGAGGGGGAGTCCTTCAGAAGCAGAAACTTTACATTTTTAAAAGCATGAAAGATTATCAGGCCTGCTGAAATTCAAATTAATTGAGGCTTCTCATTCTTTTAGGTCTCTTAAAAAAAAAAGATCAAATCACAGGCCTTATACAAGTAAAGACTGAGCAGCCTAGAGTTTAGGAAATGTTTTAGCCACTTTGTTATAAAACTTAGATTTCTAATGTGAGCAGCCTGAGCGTGTACCAAGGTGATGCTAGGCAAGAAGGTTTCGAAGCCAGCGTGTAGCAGCGTTCCCTAATGGGAAGTGCTTATCTGGGTGCTGGCAGTCACTACTTGGTGTAGGAGCGTTCCAGGGGTACATAAGTTTGGAGAAGGGGGAGGAGAGTAAAGTCTGCTGCCTTTTGTTCTAATTTTTTCTGTTGTGGCAGCTGGCAGATGTTCACGTTGAGTTGCAGTGAGAGCTCCTTCATATTTAATATCAGGCATGAGGTGCCTGTGCTGTAACCTAAAGGAAATTGAATTTCATGGACTCTGGATCAGATCCTTAATGAAGCTCGGTTTGCAGGGTTTGTTGGTTTTTTTTGGTTTGTTCCACAAAAATACAAATAAAGGCGTTAAATCACAGATAGGTAACTGTTCATCTTCAAATCATTTTTCTGAGCATTTACTGATTTATATGCATGGCACAGGCACCCACAGTACAGATGCAAATGTCTTCGTTTTCCCAGATGGAAAGACTGAGGGAGAGGAAGGGAGAGAACGGTTTGTTCAGCTGCAGAGGGAAGTTGATATTAAGAGGCAGAGAAAACTTTGTCCCTGTGCTCTCACAGCTGTCTGGGAACATTAGACGGGATCTATTTCATATGCTTCAACAATTAGATGGAGAAATAAATTTTTTAAAGGCGTGATTTTGTGTGTGTGTGTGTGTACATGGCATCTGCAGAATATGGTATTTAGCAAACATTTTTAGCTCTTTGATCCCAAACCAGATCTCTCAGTGAGTTGCGCTCAATGTCTCGCAGGCAGTGGCGAATGGACAGTGTTATTTAAATGGGTGTAATCACACATTATATATTACAGCATAACTTGCTGCATCCCACCTATTACTTCTGTGTGCTATTAAAATGCAGGGGAAACATATCTGGCCTGCCTTGACCTTTCAGTAATGAGCACAGCAATCAAAATCACAGGAACAACTAATAGCTCTGCAGACTAACAGAAAAAGGAAACTCATGAAAATGCATTTCCTGGTCATTCCAGTTTTCCCAGGCCTTAGTGCAACGCTGGAGTCCCCTTCGCAGAGACAGAAAGCGTCGACCGAGCAGCAGCCGGGCAGCGCAATCATAAGGCAATTATACTGGAGGACAAAAGGGAGGAAACCCGGCTTCGTGGGAGCCAAGGGGTTGATTATGACGACCCCTGCTTGGGTTTGAGGCGGATGGTTTGATACCGACGTGGTGCACTCCCGACAATATTTTCCTAAGGTTTAAGCCAAGAATGGAATCAATTGAGCCAGTCTTCAGGGCAGCAATCAGCAGAGGAGGACGTGGGGATCAAAGAACGCAGCTTGAGAAGTGGCCTGTTGTGCTGCCGCGCGTTTATTATGGTACCCGGAGCGTGCGGTAAAAGGGTGTTGGTACAGCTGTGTGCCCCTTCCGCAGGGCTTCGTCCGCAGAATATTCTTGGATTCAGTTCCAGGGAGAGAGGGGGGGAAAAAACCAAATATTGCCTTTTTAGACACAGCTCTCTTTTTCCCTCATTCAATAGCTGCTGCCAAAGTAGGCTGGCCTCACATGTGTTTCTTTCCAGTGAAGGGCTGTAGGAAAATATTTCCTAGTAATAAGACTTTACTAGCTGGATACTATCTGTAGGACATGTTAGTATAACTGGGATATTTTGTATCTCTTGGTTAACAAGATGAATAGAATGATGGAAAAGTAGAACACTGTTGCATTATCAATAACAGAATGGATGAGCTGGGAAATGAGGAAGGGAGGGCAACAGCCAGATTTAAGAGCCCGAGCGTAAGGCATTTGTATCCCCAAGAAGAGCTTCTCTCTGCCGTCGTGCTCTTTAAGCAGTGGCACACATGAATTTCAGAAGCATGACTTGGGGACCAGGGTGATAGTGCCATTAGCCTGCTAATAGAAGCGTGGAAGGCTGGGTGGGAAGGAGATAAGCCAAAGAAAATAATTGCCTGGTTCAGTTTCCCTCGGCTGCCCTTTCCTCCTTCTTGCCCTTCCTGTTTGTGTGTTCCTTTGAGCCCTGTTGTCACGGGGCTCCTCTGTCACACCGTCTGTTTTGTCACTTCCTCCCACGCCGGTGCTTGCCCTGAACTTTATAGCTCACCAGCCCTGCTTGCTCGGCTGCTCTGTTAATCTCTTTGCGTTAACCCACACCTCAGAAACTCTCATTCTCTTTGCTCAGCCAAAAATCCAGCCGCAGTCCAGCACGGAGTGGCCCTACTGAAACAGCACGGCAGCTTATCTTGACCCAGTTACCGGACAACCTTTGCACCCCCTTGGCAGCTCAGCAAAGGGACCTAGAAGCAAAATGCCTCTTGGGGAACGCCTCATGTTTCCAGTGAGAGCAAGGAAGGCTTTTGCCTGGTCGGGAGAGGAGCCCGGCTGGCGATGGGTGCTGCAGGCTCTTCAGGTGGGACCAGCTGCTGCCGAGCAGGGTGACTCCTCCTGCTGCTGACCCTGCCACGTTCCGCCGTTGGCCCCGCTGCCTTCGTTGGCACAAAACTGGGATTCCAAACATTTCTGAAGTAGACAGCAGGACAGAGAAGGAACAGAAATGCAGAGGACTTTGCTCGCTTACGCGTTCAGCAGTCTGAATCAGGGCTGGGGTTGGTGGGTTCCCCCAGCTCCCGCAGCAGATGGGAGCTCAAGCCAGGCAGTTGCGCTCTGGTTTTAGCTCAAAGCAGGCCCAGACCAAATGCCTGCACCCCGCTGCCTCCAGCCTTTACAGAATCCAGAGCTTTTATTTTTGTTCTTGTCC
Organism: Apaloderma vittatum; assembly: GCF_000703405.1. Classification (NCBI taxonomy): domain Eukaryota; kingdom Metazoa; phylum Chordata; class Aves; order Trogoniformes; family Trogonidae; genus Apaloderma; species Apaloderma vittatum. Next base: position 44,013 of record NW_009730283.1, read on the forward strand.
TCGTTTCTGAACAAAAGCCCAACTCCATCCTTCCGCTTTAGCCTCCGCGCCCACTTTTTTGTGGGGTTTTTTTGAAAAGATAAGGAAACCCGCGGGGCAGATTTATGTGCAACTTCTGCTTCGGTCCAGAGCTCAGACATCAGCGGAAGTAAATGAAGTAGCTGTCAACCGTAAGAGAATACAGAGTATTAGTATGCAAAAGGAGCAGAACCCGAGCACTTCACATTGCTGCTGAGGTTTCTGCACCCTGGTACAAGCTGTTTGCTGCAGCAGTGTCAGATCGAGGAAGTCTGAAATAAAGCAGGATGCCTGGTGTGCATGTTTGCACAGCAATACCAGAAGTGTTTTCTAGCTTGCTTCTGACGCAGAACGTAACTGGTGCTTGAGGTCAGGAGCGAACTGGTGTTTGAAACACTTGGGCACGCGGTTAGTCCTTATGCTTGCCTTGCAAGCTTTCTTCTCATGCAAACCCTAGCTATTTGTCTGAGTGCTAGATCTCCCACACAATTTTCTGGGTACTCTCACATCATCTTTTTGTGTGTTCTTCTGTTTGGAGTATCTGATCTGAAGAGCTTTGCCTGCCACAAAAAAAAAAATCAGCGCCTAGCAAAATGTCTCAGCTGCTTCTGCCTAGATAAACAGGTTCCTGGAGGCCAGATGGGAGTTCTTGTGAGCCAGACCAGCAGATGAGTGGAATTTTTTGCTTAGGTAGCTTTTGATTTTAATCGCATCGCAACCAACCAGGTTTGTCTCTTTATCCAGTCTCCCTGGTGCACTGGTGTCGATGTTCTTAAGACTGTCGTTATTAGCTGTTGCAGAAGCCTGGGCAGAGAGCCTTCTCATCCCTCCTGAGAGCGTGAACTGGAGGGTACGGTGGAGGTTTGGCAGTGGGGAGATGTAGGAAGTTGGCTTTCGTTTGTTTCTTCGTTTCTGTTAGAAAACTGTCTATAAAAGGTAGAGCAGTGTTCAAAACCAAGATTAGCCCAGTATTGATGTATACATTTCTGAAGGATATCCTTTGGTGAATAGGGTCAGATCTTTCAGGTCACGAGCTTGATATGAGAGTAGAATAGACTGTGATAAGGAGGGTTTCATTCACTGAAAGCCAGCTGGAGAACTGGGAACCTTGATCTCTTGTTACGGTGCTGCGCTCTCTCCTTTAGCTGTTGCTCAAACTTCAGCAGGTAAAATTGTATATAATGTTTACAGGCTCAGTTGACTAGTATTTTGGCTGAACCGTAGAAGATCGGCTCTCTGATCAAAGCAGGGCTAAATCACACTTTGGGCTGACGGATGTTTTGGAGAAGGCAAGGCAGGTGGCGGGTGCTGCCCGTGCTGTGGTAAGAAGATGATTGCAGGAGAAGAAAACCGAATGCCAGTGAAAAGGAGCAGTCACTGCTGGTAGCCAACTGTGATCCAGCCAAATTGCGTCTTGGACAGAGGCTGTGTTCTTTCGTTTACTTGTGATCGCAGTAGAATTGTGCCATCGAATAGATTTTGGTTTCAGTTGGTTTTCTTGGGGAGGCGAGAGAGTGAAGTGTGGGCATTTGAGCAATCTAGGAAAAGTGAGCCACCCTCCTAGGGTATGTTTACCCAATCTTTTCAAAAATGTTCACTTCCTCTGACATTTTTATTTTTCTTGGCATATAAATACTAAGTCAAGCTGTTTCCCCTTTCCTGAGCTCAGTGTTTTTAGAGGAAGCTCATGTTCAGTCTTGCTGAAGAATTTCAGGCAACTTGATAGAAGGGCTGGAGATAAGAGGGACGATCCCCTCTTGCGAGAATGTCCTCCCAGATTTTCTGGTTCTCATAACAAATTTGAAAAAAAAATAATATTCTCTGCTCAGGAAGACCGTGCAATACCAATGCTGCAAGTCTTATCCAATTCTGGATAATATGATTACAGAAACAGTTTGAAGTTTAGCCTATGTGCTGTAAATATATGATCTTATTATATGAATTTTCTTATCCTAAACCCGTCTAGAAGGGATGAAACAGCATTTCTAAGCGCTTCACGAGGCCTGTCATTTCAGTGGAGGTTTCTTAGCAGTCTTTAAAGCATTTGAATTGCTGTATAATGATATTCTGTCATCTCTTAGCAAGGCTCACACTCTAAACACTTTTCCACACAATAGAAATTAAAATGGAATTGAGTAAATTCTGTCTCTCAAATTCATGGACTGTCTAGTGATTGTCTGACTGCTTTATATTAAATGTAGGCTCGTACCTAATAGAGATTGGTTACTCGGAGCAACAATTTGTAAAAAAGTAGAATAGCGGGTCAGATGTGGTAAAGCAAATATTAACTCTTTTATACACTTTTTATTTTTATTTAAGTAGAATTATAGGCACAGTTTTGGTTTTATTCTTTTTCCGTGCTTTAGGATATTGAAAAACTAAGCGCTTTTTACTGCAAATACACAGTTTATTGGAAGAAAAAAATACTTGGCATGCAATAAAGTTTTTCTAAAAGCTTCTAAGAACTTCTGAACGTAGTAGATGTGATGAGTTGGGTGTACACGTGCTGGTTTTGTGGTCTCGGTTCTCCAGCAGTACGTTACCTTTCCAGGGAGCGAACCGGTCTGCTTTCTCTGTCGTTGCACCCAAGTAAAATTCATCGTGATCATACCAGCACATGCAAGCTAAAACTATCACGTGTGATTACGCTTTTTGAGGAGACAGAGATGAAGTTACTGAGGGACAGCAGGGAAAAAGCATATTCTAATATGTAGCTCATAGGCAGGACCATTCTTCTACGTGGCTGCCTACATGGAGATCCCCTTGAGATGCTCTCGAGTTTATCTCTTTCAATTCCTGGGCTGAAAGGTATTTTCTCCTCCCCAGGTTTTAGCTGTTACTTCAGGGTTTCATACATAGCAGAGCAGCTCCCTCGCTGCGATCTATTGAGAATCAGCCCTCGACACAAGCTTTTGTTTGAAGAGGAGATTGAGGGGAGACTTTATCGCTCTCTACAACTGCCTGAAGGGAGGTTGTAGTGAGGTGGGGCTTGGTCTGTTCTCCCTAGCAGGGAGTGACAGGATGAGGGGAAATGGATTTAAATTGCGCCAGGGGAGGTTCAGGTTGGATATCGGGAAGAATTTCTTTACTGAGAGGGATGTCAGCCATTGGCACAGGCTGCCCAGGGAGGGGGTTGAGTCACCGTCCCTGGAGGGGTTTAGGAGACGGATGGGTGTTGCATTGGGGGACACAGTTTCGTGGGTTGATAGGGCTGGGACAAAGGCTGGACTCGAGGATCTTCAAGGTCTCTTCCAGCTGAAACCATTCTATGATTCATACTGCTTCATGACTTCTCTTACTTTAGACCTTGAGAGTGGAGTCAAATCAGTTCTTTCCTTGAAGATGTCTTTCGGTTGGTTGGATTTTGGTATAAAGATAAGCTCAAGCGACGACAGATGGCACTGCAAGGGAAAAGCAACAAGCTGGGAAATGCAAATAAGTAGTTCATGGCTAGCGCTGGTTTGAACTTCACCCGTCCTGCGACAGTAAAGCGGTTGCAGAGCAGTAGCTGAACCTGTGTCCTTCCAGGTCTCGGCATAAGCATCGCCGGTTCCTGGGTATGCCCAGTGCCACGTAGGTTGGAAAAAGCTCCTGCGGACCGCTGTGTTTAGAGCAATACCCAAGTATATATATTTTTTTTCACACAACCTGGATGTAATCTGGGGTGTGGGCAGGTGAAAAAACAAGGCTGCTGTAAGAACTCGACAGCTCGAAACCACGCGGAAAACATAGAAGCGTATCAAAGTGGAGAAACGTTCGTACTTTTAAAACATGTGAAGGTATAGCAGGCTTTTATTTTATAATCTTTGCTGGCCAGCGAGCCTACGAGCTTGATTCATGGCTTCTGTCTGCTTACTGTGCTCAGAAAATCTCTACTTCTGGGGCACGCTTACGGTACCTTATTTGCAAAAACGTGCTGTTGGAAAGTGGAGAAGCTGTGAGTGTGTTTGATCTAGAGCAGTGGGTAATGCTAAAACCAGAAATCTACAGAGGTAAACTGATCAAATAATGTGGTAATCTAATGTCCTAAAGCTATCAGAAAAGGCACAAGTTCCCGTTCCTGCAGGGAGGGGAATTCAGACTTGCTGTGTGATACTTTGTGGTTTGTACCTTGTGGTATGTTTTCTGGGCACTCTAAATATTGGCACCAATAGTGAAATTCTGAAGTAATCCTGTGTACACCTCCTCCCATGCTTGTCCAGAGCTCTTAAATGTGCATACGTGATCTTTTACAGCTGAGGTTTGGTGTGTTTTAATTCCTTTGGTTCCTAGAGGGAGAAAAAAAAATGCCTGTCTTCATGCACCTGGAGCACTTAATGAGAGAGCTTGCCTTGCCTGATTGTACTTGTCAAAGCACTATTCCGCCAACGATAGAGACACCAATTTGGGACGTTGTCCTGACAGCACGGAGAAGAGACTGCCTCTTCATGGTAATTGGCTTGTGAGCAGGAAGCAAAGTGAAAATATGCTTAATACTGACTTAATAAGACTTCATACTGAACTATTCAGCGCTGGGAGAGCATTGTGCTACCGTTGCTTTGGTTTCTGACAGGCACTCTGTCTGGAAGGATTCTAGAAAATCATAACTAATGGAAATGAATATTTTAATCAGTCTATTCAGTTGTGCCAAAATAACTGAATGGTCTCTGTTCCCTAAATAAGAATAGAAAAAAATCTGTGACCAAAGCTGGTCACACAGCAGCCCTGTTCAAAATGATGGGATCACTGCAAAGAGCCTTCTTTCTTTAAATAGCCGGCCTGTTAGCTGAGGAAGGGTAGAACAGCTCTGGAAGGCAGTGCTGTGACATTAAAATATGCCTGCGCAGTACCAAACTCCCTTCTCTGAATCTGACCTTCATCTGCCAAATCCTGACGATCGCAGCTTGAGAAACCCTCTCACCTAAAGCCCTGCGTGAGATCGGGGTGGCCAGCTGAGAGACTGCAGGTGATGGCTTCTGGGGCCGGGCCTTTCTGATCTAGGAATGAGAGAGCAGGGTTCCTCTCCCCAAATAGCTGGCAGCACCGTGCGTCGCTGCATCATGAAGCAGCCCAGCTACGGCCGTGCCACGTTTCATAGAACCACAGACTCACAGGATGCTGGGGTTGGAAGGGACCTCTAGAGCTCACCCAGTGCCACCCCCTGCCCGAGCAGGGTCACCCAGGGCAGCCCCACAGGAACGCGTCCAGGCGGGTTGGAAAGTCTCCAGAGCAGGAGACTCCACACCCTCTCTGGGCAGCCTGGGCCAGGGCTCCAGCACCCGCACAGCCAACAAATTTCTCCTCACGTTGAGGTGGAACTTCCCATGTTCTAACTTACACCCATTATTGCTTGTTCTATTGCTGGGCACCACTGAGAAGAGATGTTCAAGTCCCTTCATCATCCTCGTAGCTCTCCGTTGGACTCGTAGATGGCCCCCAATGCAACACTCACCCTTCTCTTAAACACCTCCAGGGACGGTGACTCCCTGGGCAGCCTGTTCCAATGGCTGACATCCCTCTCAGTAAAGAAATTCTTCCTCGTATCCAACCTGAACCTCCCCTGGTGCAATTTAAATCCATTTCCCCTCATCCTGTCACTCTCCACTTGAGAGAACAGACCAGCTCCTGCATCTTGGGTGTGAAGGAGTAGGTCCCAAGGAGACTCCACACCCTCTCTGGGCAGCCTGGGCCAGGGCTCTGCCGTGTAAAGAAGTTTCTCCTCATGTTAGGCATTTGAACAAGAGCATGTTTTTATGGTGGCACGGCCAGAGTCATGCTGGCTGCAGAGGCTGCTGCTCTCTGTCGAACAGGCACTTTCATCGCACGTCGTGTTTGACTCTCAAAGTGAGGCGCTTCGGCGATGTTTAGGCGAAGCACGGCTAAGCCATGCTAGCTCGGAGACCGCCTCGGAGGGAGCGTGGTCAGCGCCGGTCGCACGGGCCGAGCCGAACCGAGACTTCCTAAGATGTTCTACGCTAGGGCAAATCATCTCGTGTCATTCATGGAGCTGACTCCTACGCTCAACAATTAATTTCAAACCAGCGTTTACCTTCCGGCCCCGGGTGATGCCGTTGCGTTGTCAGCGCGGAGGAGCCGCCAGGCAGCTTCTCTTCAGGGTACTATAAATTCTAGCTCCTGATGCATGCTTTGCTGTGGGTGCGTGCCAAGACTCACTCTATAACAATTTTAAAAGGGTTTCTTTGAGTAAAAATATCCACATTGTTTGGCTGCCAGAGCACTGCATGTTTCGGGACCTGTAACTTTTGGTTAGAACAACATACACATGTGTCTCATTCTGGAGCACTTCTGAAGCAAGACTTTACAAAAGCGGGTTTGATCCTTCTCAGTAAGATTCCAGATATGGGCCCTGAATGCTGTAACATCCTGAGAGGGCCTGGAATGCATTTTTCTAATAACTGAAGGTCTTTTTATTTTCAGTTTTTTATTAGAAAAACTGAGAAATATTTAACCAGAGTGCGGGGAAATATATTTATTAATATTCGTAAAATAATGGCTTATTTTTATTTGCCAAAACAGGGTGGAGTAGTGAATTTTGTAGTTGAGATCACCACCACCAAGAGATATGACCTGTTGGCTGTAAGTTCAGTGGTGATGTAATCCTAGTTTAATTTTTTAAGTTCTATAAAGAATTTTCAGAGTATTTATTTTTCCTTGCAGTCTCAGCGCACAGATTCCTTATTAGCTTGTGCAGAGCATCCACAATTAAAATTCCCTCATGAATATGAACAATTTTGTCCTGGCCTGGTTGTATCTCTAAGCTTCTGAACCTCTCCCAGCCATTCTGAGGATGAATGCGAATTATTTCATGCTTTTATTTTTCAGCATGATGAAAGGCAGAAACAAGGGAGGGAGTTTAAATTGGAATGTAATTGGTTCTTTTGTGGGTCTACAACAATTAAATGCGCGTATATGGACAGGCAGCCAAGACAACACCGTTCTTAGGCGCTGAAAGCTTAACTGTTGCTTCACATCAGAGAAAACCGCTGCTAGAAGCTGCAGCAGAGCCCTGCTCGATGCCAGCGCTGTGAAATTCTCCTCTCTGCAGTTGACTGCGGGGCTGCCCCGCTGCTGACCCTCAGCTGTCGGTTGCAATAGGACTGAAATGCCACCTCGCATGTTCTTCCCTGGGCGCGCCGGCGTTTCGTGACAACCCGGCGTGAAGCCGCCTGATGTAATGGCTCTGAGGAGCAATCGGGAAGCAGACCTTTGGAGCGGCTAAGGAGATGCTCTGTTCTGAAAGCTTACATATTTGGTTGACTTCTGGCAGCAGATTCTTCCCGTCAGCGAATCTGAGGCATGCCTTCAACACACTCCATTGCCTGGCGAGGATTAAGCACAAAATGTGCGGCTGAACACGACTAATCCTCAGGACCGTGCTGAATGAACTATTTGTGGGCCTGTTGCGTAACGAGTCGAGGGAGACCGCCTGGCTTGGAGGAGTCCTTTCAAAATACCTTCAGAAAGCTGCTCTGCCGGCCCAGCGTCACAGGCAGCCGCTGTGGTCAGATTCAATAGATTTCGTGTGTGTTTGCTTTGGATGCGCAGGCACCAGCACTCTGTGTTTTCCGAATCCTACGGATCTTGTTGAGTGGATCGTGACTCCAAGGCAGAAGGGGTTTTTGTTCCCAGTTCCTAAAATTACCTCAGGCTCTGTTGGGTGGAGGTGAACTTCTGCAGCTGCTTTCCCTGTGGTGAAGCCTGAACTCGTGCAGATCGACAGATGCGGAGTCACTGTCCCACCCTGCCAGTAGTGCAGTAAGTGTGAGAGGATGAAATGGCCACCGTCCCTCCCGGGCTGAGACCTGACTTAGCTCGTGGCAGGTGGCTCAATTCTCCCTCTTCACCCTTTGTTGGCATAGTAAAATTCGGAGCAGATGTAGAGAGGAGAGGAGGTCCCAGAAAGGCTTTCGAAGCAGAGATGTAACCTTTCTTCCCCTAACATGATGAGTTGGCTCCCAAAGAATTTATTTCATGGAAGAGGGATTTATTTTGCAGGTCGGGGCAAAGAATAGATGTCAGCTTTACTCAAATTGGCTCTTTTCTAAATGGGTTGATGTGTGCTAGTGCCCAGATCCAAAACCATCTAATCAATACTGTGCTGGGCTGTAAAACCTGAGTTCATCCTAGATGGAACATCACAAAGAAAACTTAAGTGGTATTCATGTTGGGGACAGGGCAGTTTTATTGTTCCTTTCATAAAACGAGTGAGATGAGCACTTGCCCAGGTTTTATTCCAGTCTATATAGCCTCACTGCGTAAATAAATTTGAGGTGAGGGCTTTAAAATGCATTTTTACAGCTTGTTTGGAAGCAGATTGCCAATATAACACTGCTACAGAAAGTGGGACCTACTTACTACCGTAGGAAACTTGACCTGCAGATAAACATGACCTGGAGTAATGACAGTCTTATAGCCTGTGGAAGAAAAACAACTGATACAGGTGAAGAGCTGTTGGGAGCTGGAAGATGCTTGTGTATATACATGTGGGGTAAAATAGAATATGTTAGCATAAATACAGTTCTAAAAATAGCCAGACAGTCCCCTGTAGTGTGTGGCCTGAACGACAGAGATACAGAACACAAACTGTGGAGTTCAGTTGGTTTGTAAATTGTTTCTACGTCTCTATTATCATTCATAGGACATGTTTTTAGTGTGCACAGCAGCATTTTGGGCTCCTACTTAAGTGAAGAATTCAGAAGGAAGTGTTTTTCCCTTGGAGTTCATTAGAGAAGACCTTTCAGCTATGGTAAGATCACTATTTCACATGCTGCTCTCAAGTCAGTGCCAGCGCAATTTAAAAGTACTGTGGCATCCCACTCTGCACTGCTGTCTCTTTGCCTCACTCTTGGGGTTTGAGAGCCCATACCTTCTGTAGAGCTAAAAAAGAGAGAGGGAAGAAAAAGCACAGATTATGCATGTCTGCAAAATTATATGCACAGACCTAACTCAAATGCTGTTTCTAAAAGGAATTTAATCAATGGAGGGTTACTTCGTCTTGAAAGATTTAAGTGTGACACCATGGGCAACTTGAGGCCAAGAAGACTCCACGTAGCTCCAGCAATTTCTAGACCCAAAGTAAACTGTACAGCATTTTGTGCCGTGATGGAAGAACTAGAGCAAAATAGGCAGCTGGGTTCTGGGGGATTGAATGATGCATCATCTCATAAATACAGCCTTAATAATCTGCAGCAGATATATTGTTAAAACACTCTTCCCCACTCTTTCGATTCTTCCATCGATGGAATAAGTCTAAGCTGCCTTTTGGTGTCGAAAAAAGGACTGCCAGGCCTCTCTGGTGTTATTTCGTAATGACGGTGGCACACCAGCATTTAGTGAGAGGCAGAGGGCATAAGGCTTTCCCTCCCTGTAGCTCTTGGCCTGCAGTAAAGAAAAAAAAACCTAAAACTGAACACTTCTGCTGAGCTGCCGATGTTGAATGTAATGCTCGAGATTGTCGTTAGCCTCCAATCCCGGTGTGAGTAAGCAATTAAAGCTTGAGGGAGCTAGCATGGAGCTCGTTGTGGGGAGTTTTTATTTTTATTTTTTCCCCACCGTGAAAGGCAATTAGCTGTAAATGGTGCCTAAAGAGTTTAGTAGCACAGTATGCAGTTCGTCTCCCACTCGCCTGCATGTTTATACCTGAGAGTCGGGTTGTTACGTTGTTGTTTATTTACTGGTTTGGAAAATAGCCGAAGAGAATTTGTTGATGAAGGTGATGTGACAGAATGATTATCTGTCAAATCAGCAGGTATTTACTGCTGATGGTGCAGGAGTCGGCCTAGGCAGAGAATGGCAGCTTGATTATATGGAACAATTTTCTTTAGTCCCGTTTCATCTTAACTGCTGTGCTTGTTAGGAGGCTTCCTTTGTGTCGTGGCCTGTATGGACTCTTTCTCTTTATGCTGTGTTCTTCTTCCCATGCTGCTATTCTTCACTTTATATGTTACTTAACAGATTCAAGGGAGAACAAAAAAAACAAAAAAACCTACCCCATACCTTAGAATGAAGAAATAAATAATCCTTGTAAGGTGATCATAAATGACGTCAGTTATCCCTGCAATGCTGGAAGTAGCCTTCCTAAAGAGTTTCGTCTTTAGTACTTCATGGCATACCTTTGCATTTAGCCATTTAAAATGTTCATTTTTGGTGACAGCTAACTTGACAATCTGCCCCCACTGTACCTGTTCATCCCTAAAGGGATGTTTCTCCCAATCCGTCGTTGCCTCTCCAACGCTGCTCTGCATCAGCCTGGCAGGAGAGCTCAGAATTATGTTTTGTACAATGCTCGGGCACTTCAGAGTGGAGAGGTTCTTTATTCCTATTTACATCTTTGGTTAGATCTTAGAAGTGCAAATGGCAAAACTGTTATGGCTCATTCTTCGTATTTATGCTCCTGTTTCTTTGTGGATGCATCTGGTTGCATGTATGTGTAGTCTGGGGACTGGATGTGTACATAAAGTAACCAAACAGAAAAACATCTATATCTTTCTCAAAACATCTGTACTTTTCTCAAATTGGAGTGCCTAATTACAGTAACTGGGTGCAGGAGGAAGAGTGCTCCAGGTAACTTTGCAAGCTCTTTAGAAATCTGATCCTTGGGAGTTTTCTCGTTTTTCCATTCATCCTTTTCCCCAAAAGTTTTGGTGAACCTAGAAGTGAGAAATTAAACTAGTCAGTTTATTTTCAGATCACCACCTCACAAGGGAATTGTGGTCTTGGCCTTCTTTGGCCTTGAAGGAACAGGAGAGCTCAAATTTCTGCTTCAGGGATGGAAAAATGCAAGTGCCGCTGTAACACTTCAGTTTCATCTGCTTCTCCGGCCAGGGCATCTCTAGAGAGGAGAGGTTGTAAATACGATAATGTTTTGTTTTATTAAGGGGAAAACTTCAAACAGACTCGGTTTTGGGGAGATTAGTGAGATTTATTAAGAAGAAATCAGAGCAGAGTAGTGAGAAATAAGAAAA
>NW_009730284.1:0-57728 GCF_000703405.1 Apaloderma vittatum
AGTGGCCGGCCCAGCCCTAACCCACGACAACCTGTAACAACTGCTGTCAGTTGAAGAAAATGGAGCACGACACAGTCTTAACAAGACATCCTCTGTTCTAGTGCTCAGTCTGGTCTCCCACTGTACCCAAAATTTCTTGATCACCATACTCTGATGCCAGGCTTGTCTAATCCCTTATGGTTTTAGCTGAGATCAAACTCTACATACAGTAAGCACAGTTAAGTTCTTTGCATTAGATTTTACGTGTTGGTACATTTCAAACAGCTGTAATGCCATAAATGGAAATTACTCTCCTTTTTTCACCATTTATTGTTATCCAGGCTTTGGATGAAAAGTAAATACCACTACACTTGATGAGAAGTTACATATTCCAGAATTTGTATTCAAAAATAATAGAAAGTTTTCTATGTTAGGAATGCATTCCATCAATTAGAGGTTACACAGAACCGAGTAATCATGGAAAATTAAATTACTTTAACCATGATATTCAGAAGGACAATTTAGTGAAAAACACACTGTAATCCTTGCTGATAAAAAAAAAAGTGTTCCAAGAAGAGCCTATAGCTTCCAAATAAAGCAAAAGGCTTGGAAAGTTTTAACTGTTATTGTGAGTATTTTACCCACATTAGTAAATGTTAATTTTCCTGGACTCTTGGCTTAAAAAAAGGCTTTAAATTCACAAAAGAAAAAAAATAAGGTAATGAAATTGGTACGTTCAAGACATTTTAGCATAGTAACACTTTTAAACAACTTAGCTTCTACAAAAAATTCCGAAGGCCAGCTAGATAATTCAGATCCATTTTTATCACAGTACCTTTAATAATCTACATTAATGATCTTAAACACTGAACTGTGCTCTATTTTACTGGTCTTTTAAATACATAATGCATCCAGAGATCAGTAATCTGCTAATCTAGATCTAGCGCTCTTAGAGATACTCACACGTGCTAAAAAAATTTAAGATGTCCACAAGAATCCGTCACAGGAAAACAATTAGCCTGAAATTTAGAAATACAATTTTCTTTACATCAATTATGCTAAACGGTAATTTGCAATTTAATGACAAGACTAGACAGTAATCCAGTATTCAAGCAAGTTCATACTACTACAGATGTAGTCCTATCATTAGCCATGGTGTTCCTTCTCCCATATATTAGTTTGCATGAACTATGAACTCCCTAGCCTGCAGCACTACCTTCCTTATGATCCAAGACCCTACATCATGTCTCAAATCATCTATTTCTCTTTCTTCTGCTGCTTCCAAGAAATACTGTAGTCATGTTCTTAAAGTCTAATTTTTAACACAACTTTTTCAAATTTTTTTGCAAGAAATTTGTCTACATAGTCTTGCTTTGTGTGCTTAGCATATCTACACTTAAAAATAAGATTTTATTAGGGTTAGACATAGCACTACAAGCTGTTGGCAATTAAGAGCCATTGGGGCAGCCACAGAATACATTGCTGCAGGTCTGAATTTGAATCCTGTATTATTGCAATTGTAACGACACATAATCGATTTGCAGCTGGGAGTATGCAGCAACTACTAAGGAGCATGTTTTTTCATGGGCAATATTCCAAGGAAAAGAGTTATTTGTGGCATAAAGCAGTAGTAATCTTTCACTTAGTCAAACCTGTACCTGTAGGAGGAATTCATGCAACATACTGTGTAAAATACTATCAGAAAGACACACAGTTTCTTTAAGAAACAAAAGAAAAAGCGTAACAGATGTCTGGTTTATCTAGAGTCACTAGTGTTACAAGCGGGAAGCTGTGTGCCTAAAAGAAATACTGGTCTGAGATACTGTAACAAATTACTTATCTTTGACTTAAATTGAAAACCACCAGTAATACACTTCACAGATGCTACCCAAGGTGAGATGAACTTCTTCGCCTCCTTCAGTTGCCTACATTACTGGAGTGTAAGGGTGATCGTATCTTTCTCTCCCCCTCCCTCTTCTTGTTTTGGACATCTCTTGGAGCAGCAGGTCTCTCTGCATCCCAGCTCTGTGCTGCTTGAAATCCTGTTACTCAGTGTTGTAACGGCCAAGTCAATTTAAGCCATCCTAATTTGTGGAACTGAAAGCAACACTCTCACACTGTACTGCTTTAAACTCCACTCACCTGGGAAAAAATAAAAAAATCTTAGTATTCCCTGCCAAAAGTTAGCTTCTCCCTGCTGAAAGCTCTCATCCTGGCACTGCACGTTCCATTTCTAAAATCAGCCTTTGGGGAGAAAGGGAACACCAATTCTGAACACTGCCCACATGTGAGCGGGGTTCGTAACATCACAAGTGCGAGAAAGGAGGTAAGGGAACAGAGTATCCTGCAAGTGACCTTTCATACAGTGGTTTGGATTGCCAAAGGGAAACCACACAACTGCGGGCATCAAAGCAACACTATTCCACAGATAGGGTTACAGACAGACTGATCAATGTGAATAATGAAAACCATTAATTTTAATGTATTTATTTTCATGCCTGGCCAGGTCCTCATGAAGAAATCATTGTAGGTGACTGAAAAAAGCAAAAAGCAAGGGTTCACATAAAAAAAAAATAAATCCTTGACATAGAGCACACCCTCACTATCCACAGCAGAATTAACAGACAGAAGGCAACATAACGAAACAAAGGAAATCAAAAGGAGTTCTGGGACTACTTACTTTATCCTCTCATCCTATACAGCCTTAAAAGTGTGAAAAACATTTACTCAGTTAATCCTATGATTCAGACTTCTCTGAAACTGACAGAATACCAGACAGACACGCAATTTATTTTTTTTTTCCACTGGAACGAGAAAGTCTTTTTAGAATTTGATAGCTTCCTCAAAATTAGTGCTCTAAAGTTTTTTTATTAAGAGACATCTTATGAAACAACGCTTTAAAAAAAAAAACCATAAAAACACAAAGATCCCCAAATACAGAGAGACTTAGGAACAAAACTTCGAGGAAAAGAAATAAAAGGCAGCAACCTTATGACATAGAGAATATTATAGCCCACCTTGGAGGTGGGAGAGGAGAAAAGACTGAATAGTCAGCTGTTTTCTCAACCTATAGGATCTCAGCAACTTACTTGCTACCCTCCATTCTGCACAACTACCTGATCTTTGGAGCAGATAATCACAGAATGTCAGGGGTTGGAAGGGGCCTCTAGAGATCATCTGGTCCAACCCCCCTGCCAGAGCAGGATTCCCTAGGGCAGCCACACAGGAACGCATCCAGGTGGGTTTTGAAAGTCTCCAGAGAAGGAGACTCCACAACCTCTCTGGGCAGCCTGTGCCAGGGCTCTGTCACCCTCACAGTAAAGTTTCTCCTCGTCTTGAGGTGGAACTTCCTATGTTCTAACTTATACCCATTATTTCTTGATCTATTGCTGTAACACTACACATATGAATGTTCCACTTTAATATAAATCAGGACTTCACTGATGTTTGAAACCTATTAATATAATACTAATCTGATTGTCTGATTCCCCCTGCCACAGGGAACTGAGAGGACTATGGAAGGGGCTCAGGTTCAGGCATAGAAAAATGCCACAATGCATCAATGAAAAGTGAAAGCTTTAGAAATTTTCAGTACCTCATTGACAACTCCCCTGCACAGCAAGCAGTTACAGATAGTCACAGTATGTCATTTATATATACATATAGGAAAGTGATAAGTGAGGTTAATTAGCACTCATCAAGCTCACCTTTTACTGCTGCACTGAAGGGAATGCCATGGAAGTGGACTGTGGAAGCCTATCAAAGAAATAGTATATACCTAATATTTCTAACCAGAATTCTGTAAGGGATTCAAAAGATTATTCATTGACTAATGATGAAGCAAATGGTTACTTTAGAGTTAATATGCTTTTCAGCACTACAGTTCGCCTAATAATTCTATTTTCCTCACATAATACTCAAGAAAGCTCTCAATACTGACTGCTGCAAATATTTACTACTGTCACACTATTTACTTCAGAAGCTCAATACAGGCCTCATGTTCAATGTATGTATTTCACAGAAGTTATGGCACAAAACCACACCAGTCAGTTGGTGCTTTAGCCTGAGAACAGCAGCATAAAGCAGAATAACCCTCCATAGTTAAGCTGCCACTACTGAAAGAAAAGGGTGTGCTGCACAGAGATTTGCCCTTGGACATGATTAAAACCAAAAATCCTGTCACAAAGTCTATCACAATTGCACAAATGGATTTGATTAGCATTGCTAGTTTTCATTACTACTTTTAATTATATACAAAAATCAAATTAAAAGTTCACCAACAATTTTTGAGTATGTAACGAAACAGAGGCAGCAGTGAGACAGCAATACTAACACTGAGAGAATGTGACATCTTACTGTCAATCTAGGATTTTGCACTGGATTTTTTGCCTTTAGGTGAAGGATAGTTATAAGTAAATACATGGTATATAAAAAAATGCATAAGGAAAGAATACTTTTCACAGTATACAGAAATATTAGTTAATGCTTTAAACATTACTCAGTAACTAAGTAGAAGCATTAAAGGACAGATGGCTTCAGGCACAGGATAAGGTGACAAAAAAAAAGCCACTGCTGGCATAATCTGTGCTAGAATATTCTGGTGATAATGACTTTCCAATAGCACTGTACCAATCAGAGACTGAATACCGTAGGGAGTGTCACAATCTGCCTGCTCTGTCCTTAATCTGTTGTTTACTTCTAACATAGTCACTTCTAAGATACTGACCTAGTTGAACTCATCTGACTCAAAATGACCACTCTTGCGTATATCAGGGTACTGGATTGGAAAAAGTCTATGCATTACTCAGCTTTCAGCTTTATTCTGAAAAGGTAAAACTCAAAGTGCTCCTATCATAATGCAAATTTTGTTGGTTCTAATTTTGGAAATCAATTGTGTATGAAGAAATACAAATATTTAAAACATGCTTTGCCTGAATTGAATCACTTGTCACATAACGATAAATGCTCTTGCATTATTATCTTCTACTGCTTACCACTGTAGCCTGTTTCCCATAACTTTTAACAGCAGCACTTTCATATTTACATCCAGCTCAGTCACTAAAATGTTAAATAGCAATACAGTACCTAGTATCTGCAAAAGCAGATAGAAATACCTCTCCTTAACTCACAGTATTACAATATGTTTAGTGAAATACAAACACCAGAAGAATCAGAAACTACCAATTCAGCACAGCTACTATTCTAGGGTTCAATGCTAGTTTATTCTCTAGCTGAGCCATCAAAATCTGCTATCAGCTCATACTATCTCCATCATACAAAATATATTATAACATTGAGGGGAAAAAAATGCAGACAGCAGTTTGTACTCATTTTAAGAACTCAGATTCTTTATTAACTCATTATTTCACTTCTCAGTCATCCAAACAGGAACTACTGTCAAATCAGTCAAATACAAAGTAAAAGAGTTGTATCCATTTCAGTACAGAAGATAATACCACAAAAAAGTGCATTTGGCTTAACACATGCTGGAGAGAGCACTAATGAATGCTGAAAACCAGATCTAAAGCAAGAATGTCAGAAAACACAACCTTCTTCATTATTTGTCATTATTCTTCAATGCAGTGAAGTGGCCAAATAATTATGTAGATTGTTTCCTTCAGTTTATTTTTAATATGGGAATTCAGTGGTGTTTATCTTAAGAAAAAAGTCTAAAAAGATCTCATACTATAAAGAAGAACCAAAACCAGACACACTTCTAAAATAAAAGACCAGCAAACCCATCTTATTAGGCAGAAGATGTTGTACATATAAGAACAATTGGCATTAATTCATTCTACTGTATCCCCTCAGGCTCCTATGACTGATAACATACAGCACATAGCAAGAAACAACAAGGTCTACAACAATTTATGGTTTTCTACTGTGCTTTTAGAGAATTTGCATCACGACCCACCTTCCTGCACACCAAGCTAACCTAAAACACCCTCAGAATTTATACATACAGATATATGTATATAGGCATCTTCCCTTTTGCATATTTTCAGCATTTTTTCCTGAAAGTTTCTGCCAGTTTCTCATACCAGCAGGTCTAAAAGTGTAAAACCATTAGCTACCACACTTCGTTATTTATATAAGGTCAGCTTTAAGTGTCTAGGTGTTTCATGCTCCTTTCTTAAGATGCAGTCTATTTCTTATTTAACAGATAATAATGAAATCCTGCTCTGAAGAAAAAAAGACCCTGTTTTTTACAGACTTTTATCTTCATACTTCTCAAACATTGAACTGAATGGCGATAAAACCCCGGTTAGATAAAGCAAGCCACTACACCAGCTCTGTGGATGCGAGCTAAAGCAGAACTTAGAAGCACTGCTTCAAAGCATGAGTGGAACAGCCGCAGTTTGATCACCTGACTGTATGAACCCTTCTTCTCCAGCCTGGCCCTGTGGTGAGCTCTTCCTCATGCTAAAGAATGACCCCCTCTTCAAGTGTCATCATCTTGTCTAGACAGTCTCCCCTTATTTCAGTCATTCAAGGATATATTCACCTCATTTCTACAAACTTCTCCTACCTACAGCTACAATTCTCAATGTTCCCCTCCCCCCCATATACCCAGTTTGTTATCTCACAGTATATATCAATACATTCCCTTTTCACACTGACTTCCAGCTTACTTTTTTCCTCCAGGCTTCTTTCTTCAGTGTCTTCGGACACCTATGGATTTCCCACAGCATCTTCCTATCATTTGACTGATTTTAGGTCACAATATTGTCCTATTAGCTTTGTATCTGTCTGAATCCTCCTAATACTTGCCCCTAAATCTCTACTAGCAAAAGTTAACTCTGCATGAAGCTGCAAAGTAAAGAGGATAGCTGTTTTACACAAGGGGTAAATATCTGATAAGTCTTAAACATACGCAGAGATTCTTTTCCTCAGCCATGATCTCTGACGCTGCTGAACTGTTCAAGGAGCTTTTCTTTTCAGAAAACATAGCCAAGATCCAGTAAACAAGCCAAGGCAGCATATACTCCAGTATATTTCCTTATGAAAAGTCCTCTCATTAAAAGAAAAGAGAAAAAGCTTTTCAGAGCATCAGATCTGCTTTAGCTCAATATTATCTGTATTAGCTTCACATCAGAAAAAAAATTCCAGACAAACAAGTATGCTTAAACCACAATTAGCAATGAAGGATTTGTGATAAAAACATGCTTTATAATAATGTAAACACAGTCATTCTAGAGGAGATACTTTAGCTTTTCCCTTAGCAAAGAAAAAATACATATAATAATGACAAGGTATTTGTTCCTTATGCCATTTTCATCAATTTAAATCCATATACACATGCCAATGAAACACATTGGTGCAAAAAGCTACTTATTTTTCAAAGCACTTGTGGATTATAAGTTGGAAAATTGTTGCAATTAGAGCCAGCTCCTCACTTCACACAAAATTTACCCTCTCACCAATACGACTGAGATACATTAACTTACAATAACTGAGAATTTTATCCTGGCATGTTACCAATATTTATAAAGATGAATATAAATACTTCCACAATCAAATTCTTAGACATAATTGCTAGCTTTGCACAAAAAGAAAAGCAGCACATGCTGAGAGAACATGACCAATAATGGCCTGGTATATACCATACATATATCAAAAATACTGCAACATTCTCTAGTTTTTATGCTGTTTCTGGACTTCTTACATGATGCTGAATAGACTTAATATGCAATGCACTTGAAGTTCAGCTGTGCTACCTGCAGACAGATCACGTGGAAAAACTTACTTTCTTCCTTCATACCAAAAAAAGTATGCCCACTAGCACTCAAACAGTAAAAAACCCCACATATCCTTGCATTTGCAGGTAATTCTGTTAAGACTTCATGAAAGTAAATTAAAACTTCATTTTTCCACACAAGTAGGAAAGTTATATTAAAAAAAAAAGGTCTTGATCAAGGAGAACTACTACATAAACCATCTGGCAATGTATTTTTTATTTCCTTTGTATATAAGTAAACTTTCTTAATGCACAATCTTTGTTATCATGGTTTGCTAGAAATTCCCATTTTGAGCTAAATAGTGACTGGTTTTAGGCCTCACTCAGAACTTACCCCTTGATTAAAACTTCGATGTCACAAGACTTAATACCTTCTTCCCTTTCCCTCTTCCCTTTCCCTTGGAAGGATGTGTCTCAACAGCTTCAGTTCAATCACGTTCATTCCAATCAATGATTAATATCAGAGCCTTAAAATTTCAATCTAGATTTGGCATCTTTTCTGTCTTAAGCCAAATGAAAAATTGGAGTAAACAGGCAACATCTTTTTACATCTTCAAGCTCCAATTCACGTTGTCCCCTCCAACTCTCTTCCTTTATAGGCCATTTCCCACCATATTTAAAAGGAATAAGCAAAGTAAAAATAACTAAATTCATCAAAAATGTAGAAACTAGCATATAACTGTAATTATTATGAGGTCTGTAATTAAACACGAACCAAACTCCTGTAGCAATTACTAATTGTTTTCTTATCAAACCTTGTATATCTAGGCAACAGGCAGGATATGTCTGCTTTGAACCTGTGTAGTACCTTGAGAAAGAGATGGATACAGGTCTCTCAACATTATTTTACATGGCATGAAAGGAAAAAGTTAAGATTACAGTCAGGGGAAGGACGGAAAGAGAGATACATGTCAAAGTTTAACTTTTAGATAAGTTATTCCTTTTTTAGTAAAAGATAGCCCCTAAAGTTATCTGTTCTTAGAGACTGGGTGCAGTGTGTTTTAAGCAAGTGAGAATTGTAAATTAGTAAGCTTAAAGTAGCAGCCTATCTCATCTTTTCTTTAGATGTCCAAATACTGGAAACCCTAGGTCTTAGCAAAGCCAGTTGCTAGAAGTTTTAATAAATACCATTTTGTTTTGGAACTTCAGTACAGTTGTTCTGATTAAGCTTGAAGCTGCAGAAAATAAATGATGCAACTACATAAAGATTTAGATCTTCACAAGCAATTCAGCATCCTTACACAGGTTGTAGGAAGATGCACCTTCCTCTGCTAAAGGAAAGCTGTCCCTTTCGAGTCATCTGGTGTACTCTAAGGTATTCTTATAGGAACTCAGACAACAGATTAGTCTGCCATTAAACTATACTCTTAGGAGTACTGAACACTTTTGGATGAGGGCACGATTAGAGATATTCACTTGGCAGTGCAGAAAATCCTAGAAACTGCCTGAGTCTTGGTGAGGTCACCTTCCATGAAGAAGAGAGCTGCCTAGTACAAACTCTATTGTCACTACCCAGATGCCCTCAAACTATTCACCCTGAATTATTATTCTGTAACGATCCAAAAAATACCCAATTTACCAAAGCTATTCTATTGAGTGTTACAGTCTGCCCTAAGCCTGACAAGGCTTCAGTTCGAGATAGAATCTTTAAGTTCTACTATTTTTTTTCCCTTTTTGAACTTTAAGTCAGTATAATAGTGTAAACCACTCCAAATATAACTATGTCACGTGCAAAAGTTCTTCCATGTATATGCTAAAAGCCACCACAGGAATGGAGACACTCTGCACAGTGTTAATTTTTTCTAGAAAAAGATATGAACCACATATAAAAGCTTTTATTTATTCTACAAATGAATAATTCAATGATTCTGAAATGCTTTACTTCAGAGAAGTTATTTTGTTATATGACTACACTGCAGCTCCAAAGACAGCAAAGTAGTTTATGTCAGACTTCCCTCTTGACGAGCAGCAAATTCAGATACATCCAACTTACACGGCAGTTAAAATAGTGGAGACAGGCTGCCAGACTTCATTTTTGTCTGAAACAGAGGGTTTTTCTTTCCTTTTGTTTTTAACTACTTCCTCTTCCAAATTAAAATCAACAAGCATAAAAGTCAGTGCTTTCTTGCTGCAGTTTGACCATCCAATAGCTGTAGATATTTCATGTGGATCCCAGCCCCTCCTCCCCCAGACAGGAAAGTGCTCATACAGTAGTATTTGGCAATTGACATTCTAACTGAGACTGCTTGAACTGCATTCCAAAACTTTGGTTTTTAAATCTCTCCCAGTTCAGATTAATGAAACATCAGTAATACTTCATATTTTTATACAGATATTAAACATCAGGAAAAAACGGAGGTTTGGTACTAGATGCAGCCATTTCCTTTGACATTGCAATTAAAAAACTGAATAACGGACTGCAAGGAAAAGCCCACCCCTGCTGCCACATCCATACATAATAACATCTCAGTTCTCATCAAAAGTCACTGTTTCACCCGAATACCAACATTTATCTCTGATTAAAATCAATTTACTGACCTTGTGTCTGCATTTAAGTACAACACCATAGGCTCCTGAAAGAAAGAATAGGAGAGATAAACCACTGAAGGCAGGGGAAAAAAAAAAAAAAAGGCAGCAAGATAAGAGTCTTCAGTCACCCCCTAGCTATAGAAATAATATCGCTCCCAGTATTATTATGCAGAACTTGCACATATAGGTACTGTAATAAATTTCTGGCCACCGCCAACAATTTTATAGAAATTACTTGAAAGTAAATGGATTTTAAAATGTCAACTTTTTTGAATATACTTGCAGAGAAGTTTGGTAACTTACACCTCCCTAGTATAACTAAAAAGAAAGTAATACAGTATACTTTAAAAACAAACAAAAAATCTTCAAAAAACTACAAAATTGTCCCACTTCTCTTTCTTTTCTCTCCTCTTGCAAACTTCTTCTTCCATCTGAGAATGGAATTAGGAGGAGCTGTAGAGAATAAACTGATGTTTCTTAACATCTGCATACAAGTATTCAAGATGTATGACTGCTCTTGGTTTGGATGGGCGTAAGCTTTGTTCAGTAAAAAATTGGTTAGATGGCTGAGTCCAAAGAGTCGTGGTCAATGGAGCTAAATCTAGTTGGCAGTTGGTCATGAGTGGTGTCCCCCAGGGCTCAGTACTGAGGCCACTCCTGTTTAATATTTTCATCAACAATTTGGATGAGGGGATGGAGTGCACCCTCAGTAAGTTTGCAGATGGCTGGGTGGAAGCGCCGATCTGCTTGAGGGTAGGGAGGCTCTAAAAAGGGACCCAGACAGACCAGATCACTGGGCCAAGGCCAGTCACATGAGTATCAGTAAGGCCAAATGCCAGGTCCTGCACTTCAGCCACAACAACCCCCAGCAGCGCTACAGGCTTGGGGAGGAGTGGCTGGAGAGCTGCCAGGCAGAGAGGGACCTGGGGGTGTTGATGGACAGCCGGCTGAACATGAGCCAGCAGGGTGCCCAGGTGGCCAAGAAGGCCAATGGCATTCTGGCCTGTGTCAGGAATAGGGTTGTCAGCAGGAGCAGGGAGGTGATCATGCCCCTCTACTCAGCTTTGATGAGGCCCCACCTTAAGCACTGCACCCAGTTTTGGGCCCCTCACTACAAGAGGGACATCGAGGTGCTGGAGAGGGTACAGAGGCGGGCTACCAAGCTGGTAAAGGGATTAGAACACAAGTCGTAAGAGGAAAGGCTGAGGGATCTGGGGCTGTTTAGCCTGGAGAAGAGGAGATTGAGGGGAGACCTCATCGCTCTCTGCAGCTACCTGAAAGGAGGTTGTAGAGAAGTGAGTGTTGGTCTCTTCTCACAAGTTACGACTAATAGAACAAGAGGAAATGGCTTCAAGTTATGCCAAGGGAGGTTTAGGTTAGACATTAGGAAAAACTTTTGTGCCAAAAGCGTTATCAAAGACTGGAACAGGCTGCCCAGGAAAGTGGGTAGAGGTTGGAATAGATGATCTCTAAGGTCCCTTCCAGCATAGGCCATTCTATGATTCTATGATTGGAACATGCCGCCCTGGTGGGCGGTTGAGTCACCATGTCTGGAGATGTCTAAGAGACGGGTCGATGTTGTGCTGAGGGACGTGGTTTAGTAGCGGTGATAGGGCTAGGACAAAGGTTGGACTCGATCTTGAAGAGCTTTTCCAATTGAAACTGCTCTGTGATTCTATGTTTCTAGTAACATTTTGCAAATGAAAACTTACCACCATCAAGAGGACTAAGTCAAATAAATCTGTATAATATTCTAATCTATGGTTTATTAAGATACTACTTACCTTCACCTACAACTCCAAGGATCTCAAATTTATTCATCACATTACCAATGTTAGGAATCTTCATCAAGACAAACTCCTCTTACAGTGAGAGGCACAAAACATGGCACAATGAAGAGCGAAAAAAATTTTGCAAAAGGCAATTGTGAAAAGGCTCTTGGAAAAAAAATCCACCTTGATCAACTGGACTTCTCACACCCTTTCTTAATTTCTAGGCAAACAGTAGCTTCCTGGGGAAAGAAAAAAAAAAAGTAATTAGTACTTTGTTTTCTTTCAGTAAGAGAGCAGTGGTATATGTACATCACACTAATATTGTCAAACAAGAATAACAGAAAACGGAATTACATTCAAGACAACGTAGCAGCAAGTGTACAGACAGAATCTACTGAGGACATGTATCTGACAGAACAGCTGGCCTTGTAATCGCATACTTAGGATGATTTACAATAATAATGAACTTAAAGTTATTTTCTACAGGGCAAAAGCAAAGAAAAAATGTTGACAGGAACTATCTCGGTGACCAAAAACACACCTGTAAGTAGTTATTTTCTCAGTTTGGTTTACGTTGACAGCTAGACATAACAACAAAATTGTGTTTAGTCAATTTATTATTTGTCCGCTGTAATGACAAAAAGGATAAGAACACTAGACAATAGAAAATATTCTTCCACTACTATTTTTTATGAATGTTTTCAAAAAACAACAGAAATTTGCCAGATTGACTAGTAATCAGATTTAGAAAACTATTTCCATTATGAGCTTATTTCATGGAAATGTAATAAACAGCAAAAAATGCTTTCAAAGGTTTTATTCCACGTTTCCCAAACACTGAAGTAATTTCTCAAATCACCAACTACACACAGAGTAAAGAACAAAGGTCTTTACAACGCCTATAATCTTAGAAGCCTGACAAACTAAACATGCTGAAGCGTTTTGCTAATTCCGACCGCATTCTTCCCCTAATATTAAGGGCATACATCCCACACTCAAAAATGGGAAAACAGCTGAAATAGTTTCACCACAAATTGGAAATACGTCACTTCCACAGTTCAGTGCTCCAAGAACAGGACTACTCATGAGGAAGAAGATGGCAGGACAGAGGGAATTAATTTAATTAACTTACATGTAACGGGTGAGTGTGACCTAACGGCTCCCACAAATGGGAAGTCTCGTTGCTATTTCCCTAGAAGCTAGAGGTGCTGGCCAAAAGTACCCTGTTGACTACATCACACATGACAAAAAGAACAACTCACAATGACATCAGCCTCAGTAACACACAGGGAGGTAATCTAGGGGGTTTTGTTATTTTGGGAGCAGCTTTAGAGTTAAACCAACCATAGTGTTTTGAAACTTTAAAAAGAAAGCAGTGACTTCTGAAGCAAAGGGATAATTAGGGGGGTCTTTGTTTTTCAGAAAGTTACCTACTCCTTAATGGCTTATTTCAGTGGTTTACTGGTTTAATTAATAATTTTGTCTTCATTTGTGAACTGTATAAAATACTCTTTCCTTTCTATATATTCTCCTCTTATCCCATTTAGCAACTCCTCCTCATAAAAGTCCTTGTGCTGTTTGTCCAGGCTTTCTGGTTACAGCAGCAAACTAAAACAAATGAGTTCCCAGAAAAGCAGGAGCGTCTGTTCAGCTGCACCCACCAACAGGGGAACAGAGCGCGCACTGAGCTGCTTTGGCTTTCTACTGACACAGGCCGGTGCCAGGCACACAGGCACAGCTGGCTGACCCCATGCTGCAGCTGAGTGACAGAGACCTTGAAAGAACCATTAATGCCATAATGGAAGAAAGATGGAAGAAAACATGTCCGCCACATTCAGACCAGCAAAAATACTTGCCAGAAAGAACAGTCAGAAAACATATTCTGTTTTCTACTGGCACTATTCAGTAACATCACCAAATCCACTACTTCATTTCCCAATATCATTCATTGACAAGTCTTTCTAAATATTAGTTTGTGATAACATTCAGTACTTATCTGTTAATGCTATTACCATATATTGTCTTGCTGCCTTACCGCATACATAACACTTCTCGGATCTATGGCAAAACAGTGGAGAAGCTTATGAGATGATGTATCAAAAACTCAACAAGAAATTTAGATGCAGTTTCCTCCATCCCTCATACATAATTTCTATATTTCTCATAAAGTAAGGAGAGCTATACAGACCTGCAGCTTGTGATCCACTGTTTCTATTTTTCTATTTTTAAGGGTTCTGCAAGTGTATTCAGTACATATCCTATTTTTTTATTGAGAGTAAAGGTTAGCTTTGCAAGCAGCTAACCTTTCTTTCTGAAATTCAGTACTGCACATCTTCCTCTCCCTACCGATCATGCAGTTTTCCCTTTTCACTTCATTAATTTTAAGAGCCAAGGAAAGCTGATAAGCTTGTTACATTGGTGCTCCTGGATACATGGTACTTAAAGCAACATTCACATGCAACTCCCTAGTGATACACTTGGACTGGCCCAAAGAAATACTATAGCCAGCTTCTCCAATTTCCCTAAAGGTTCATCATGACTGACAGCAAAGGTAATGTAGATGCAAACACAGCAAGACTCCCGAAAGAAAACTGCACTCAAATGACCCAACTCTTCTGCAGTAGCTCCAGAGTCTTCCTGATGCACAACTGCACTGAGAGTGCTGTATGAGAATCTAATCTTGAAATTAAAAGAAGAGCTAATGAAAAGATGACAAGTGGCATGCAGCAGTAATACAGATTCATGCCCAAATGCTTTTTGTCCCACCTCTTTTGCCACATTGCCTCAAGCAGAGCAGTAATTCAAACTAGTTCTTCTCCTGAAACATAAGGGAACTCAGACTAGCTAGACCCAGCTAATCCCTACACAAGGGGTATATACTTGAGATCTGTGCCTTAAAAAGTTCCTGGAAGACGGAAAAGAACCTCCTGAAAACACTTGCTCAGTGGCAGCACCCACAGAACTTTCTGGGATTTTTCTGTTTTTCCAAAGGCCTTAAGACTGTTTTTAAAACCCTTGATTCTTGCAAGAAATCCAGTAACATGACCTCAACCTCCATGAACAACAGTTTTGTGAATAGCAGAGTAACTGCAAAAACAAATAATAGAATCATAGAATGGCCTAGGCTGGAAGGGACCTTAGAGATCATTTAATCCAGCCTCCCTGCCAAAGGGACGCCACCTCTTGACTAGATCAGGAAACACATGGGGACAGAACGGGAATCGAACCCGCGACCTTGGCGTTGTTAGCACCATGCTCAACTGACTGAGCTAACCGGCCCCCTAATGAGTGAATAATGAGTGAATTGAGTGAATAAACGTAAAAAGAAATGTAATGAGTAAATGTAAAAAAATCAATAAATAAAAACAAAATCTAGAAATTTTAACCAAAAAAAGAGTAACATTGAGAAAGTTATCCATAGCAAGAATTACATTATTCTGTAAGTGAAGACAAGCTGGATACTTTTAAGCAGAACACTGGAAATAGTAAGGAAAACCTTATTAGTAGCAACTATAATTTCATTCTTTGCACTGAGTGCCATATAGGTCTGTTTTAATAAGCTGCCTGCTGGCGAGAATGGTAACTATTGCAGAAGAAGAAGTAAGGTCATTCTTTACATCTCAAAGGTTCTCAGTAGGGAAGCAGCACTCATTTTCCTAACATCCCCCTTTCTGAGGCAGCCAGATGCACAACACATCAGCAACTTATGAATTAAACCAACAGATCTCTGAGATGGTCTCAATGTTACCATTGTGTTCTGCAAAACACAGAGCCAAGGCAGAAAAATGAAACATCATGAAATGAACAAGAATAAATTAGTTCCACTTAATCCAGAACTATAACAGTTGAGATTTTAATATAGATGTAGTTGTTTTCCAATGGCAAGTAAGGCTTATATGTAAAAATCCCAACCTCTATAAACATTCCAGGAATAAGAATACAGACTAATGTAGCATTATGATGCTTGATCATTCGCACTTAGATCAAAACAATGGAGGGGAAAAAAACTAGCTGTTCCCCAATTCCTTTTCCCTTCATGACCATTACGAATTCTAGAACATCACACAAAAGCATCCAGCTTAATCACTCACTCCAAGGCTTCAATCCTAAATACAAATGCTGTTTGTTATTTCCTAATCTTCAATAGCTGGCAGCTGGGAGCACCTTTTACATAGTTAGATTTTAGAAAAGACATTTAGTGAGAACTATAAAATACTTGAGGCAGACATTTGTCTTCACAAAATTCAGAGAAATTAAACTGTTCTAGAAATATGGATTTGTATATCAGTATACTGTGTACCAACTATGCAGTTCATTTCATATATCAAGACTGAAAGTGCAGTTAGCACCCTGCTGAAGTCAGTTACGAACTTCTAATTTACTTCAAAGTCATCCATTAGCTTTTAAGAAAGCTTCTTGCCAGTAGGTAGTACACTACTCTTGTTTTCCTAAAAAAGGGAAACTTAACATTTTTATGTATTTATCTCACTTACTGAGAAGATACAACTAAGAATTTCTAGAGGTTGTGTACATTTTCATTTATTCCCTAACATAACAGCAGATCAGTAAACATGTAAAGAATTTAGACCATGGCAGTATCTGTCTGACAATTATGCATTAATCTCAATCCTGGCAAGTCTTCTGTTGTACAACGTACACACATGAAACTAAGCATTATTAGTCACAATGTATCACTACTACAGCACCTTTCCTTCTCCTCCCCTTTATATGTGTAGTTCTATTTTTTGAGATTTTCCAGGAAAATCCTAGTTAGAGTCACAAGCACCTCATTCAGCATTATAACAGAACATAAAAGTGACAGGGTTAAGAAAAATAAATGCAAATTTTTTTTCTGGAGTATTGTGAGAAATTATGGGTTAGTAAGAACAAATTCAGTATTTGAACATCTGCAAAGAAGAAGCTAATACTAATATTCTGACTTTAAGAACAGGGAGATAAAAACCCCACAATCATATTGCTAGTTTTGACTGTCTAACTCTTGCATTTAGAAAAAGCTACCACTTGTTTTTCCATTTCATGGAGGGACAAGGTTCTGGATGAAGAGTCATCAAGATTTAAGAACATGAAGCCCACACCGTGGAAGTTGGGAAAAAAAAAAAAAAGCTGAAGAGATAAAAAGCTACAAGAACTTGCAATTAAGCAAGTAGTTTTTCATACTTTAAGCTTTGGTCATTCCTCCTGCGTCATCATGACATAACTGGGCCTAAAGACAACGTGCTCTGTGGCGGCAGGAACAGCAGTGCGAACAAAATTCCCATCTCACAGCAAGCATACAACTAGGAAAAGGCTTGAATCAGCTCCCAAATATTTAAGATATCCATTTAGTTACATTCTTAAAGGAAAATCAATTTTGAAGACCAGGGCACCCATAACAATTCAGTTTGTTTCTTCTTGCTCTATTAGTGTTCTTCCTTGAGTACGCAAGTACAGATTCAAAAATAAATTCAGCTCATCCTGGATACATGAACTAAATTCACTCCTCAGTTAAAATGCAGGATTTCTGAGCTTCTCTAACAGCTGTGGCAAACTCAAAAAGAGTGGGTGCTTAGCAGGATGCTTCTAAGCCACAGTGACAAATAAGCAGACTGATTATCAAAGCATGGAGCACAAAAGCAGCTCCCATGAGTCATAACAGAAGGACAGGAAAGACAATTTTGCTTCCATTTTAGTCTCTCTCTGATAAGAACCTTAACAAATATGTCTATTGTGGGTGTGACAGCTTCTTACGCAGTTTATCCTGGTCCTTACGCATACTGGGCGGTCTTTGCCATACCTGTAGCAGCTCTGAAGAAAAATAACCAGTGTTTGGAGAATAACAGCAAGCTGGTAAATTCAAAGGCTTTGCAGTTTCATCTGGCACAGGTAGCCTGAGACTTACTCATCCAATTCTATCCAACAGAAATGTCCAATATTTGTAGCTAAAGTAAAAGCACACTCTGCTTACTGAGATCCCATTAAGCAAAGGAGCGTCAAGGAAAAATAAATAAATATTTTCCTACATAAAAGAAAGTCTTATTTCAAAACAGAACATCTTCATGTGCAAGAAGCTAATACTTCTTAATCTGACACATTTGTAGTGTTCTTCTTAGAAGTTGGTTCCTCCATTTTAACCTTTCCATCTCTCTTCTCAGAATACCAGTCTCCAGCAATATCCTATATTCATTCGTCATGTGGCTTATTATTCCCTGTATTATCTTTGACAATCTGCCATTGACTTTAAATCCCCAGGCTATAAAACAATATCCCAGGCATAGATGTTTATTCTTTAATAACTGCCAAAAAAGCTACTATTTAAAGAGTTACACATTAGGACGCACTTTGTGATTTACTTCCCACATTTGTGTTTGAAGATTAATGCTTAGAAGAAGAAGAAAATAAAGTGTTGAGCATAAAAGTCCTCCTCCTTTATCACAAAAAAAAAAAACCACAAGCACACTGAAAGTGCAGAGGGAATTCCTGTCCAGGAAAAGCAATTCTGTGAAAAGTAAAATATATTTATCTTCAAGGGAATAAGTTAGAAGCACTGAGCAGCCAGTCAGCCGAAGGACTGCTGTGAAGTTTAAGCTCAGCAGGTCGTTTGGGAAAAGAAAGGGCCTCTCAGGTTCTTCCATCACGCTCTGCGGTCCCTCTGTTCTCTGGCAGCCTACTGGCAAAAAGCGCACTACTGGGTTCCACCTCCACAATGGCAGCAACCACTCACTGGGCACCAGAAGCCCTACCCCGCCAGGCTGGCAGCGGACAAAACAGAAGACCTGGCTACAGGAAAAAAAAGTCCTCTGCTGCATTCCTAACTGGATCAACCGCCAAATCTTTCACCCATGCATACACAAAGTATAGTGGTGACTTGAAAAAGACTATCTCCTAATAAAAAAAAAAAAAAAATAAAAAAAAGAGACCAAAATTCTTCTAATCTGACAAACTTTCTCCCTCCAACCAACCCAGTTTGGTCTTCATTGTTTCAAAAATAACTCTCATTCACATTCCAAAAGGCAGATGTTCCTCCCTCCACTGACTTTGGCTGGAATGAAGCACTCTCATATAAAGAACAGAAAAAGTAAAGGTGAATATAAAGTATTTATAAATAGCAAATGAATGCTGAAACTAAATTCTGTAGGCATTCTAATGCAAATCAAAATAACCACAATGACTACTCTTCCTTGTGATCTTCAAACATATCATTAAATACAGATTACTGGTTCACTATCTGAAGTAAAACCCCCCCACAACAACAACAAAAAAAACCAACAAAACCCCCAAACCTCAAAATCAAGCAATTGCTTTTTCTTCTAAAAAGACATACCAAAGATATGGAACAAATAAAGATATGAGGGGGGAGCCCCTTGAAATATAAAATTACTAAGAAATACATGCAAATGAACAGAACTGTATTCTAATTACACTATAAAAATTATTTATCATTTCCTCTTGATGCATTTTCCAGGCAAATAGTCAGAGGCATTCTATTTAAATAATACCAGTCTAGCCTTCACAGTTAACCTTGCAAAAAATACCATCAAAAGCTTTCAATAAAGGATAAAAAGGAGCTACTCAATTACTAACTGTACTAACACCCAAAAGCAGGTCATTTCAAGAATAAATTTACATCAGCATGCAAGCACATGTGCAGGATACATATTTAAAGAAACAACTTTTGAGTTGGCCTTTCATTATTGGTTCTTCTTTCACAGAAGTCATTAAAAGTGATTAAAACCACATGGTGGGCAAGCAGTGTACAGTGGGGGTTTGGGGAGGAAGCACTGGGGTTTACCTTTTCATTATTATTTATTTATTTAGAAGACTATCTATCTTCATCAACCTCAAAGCTGCTTCCTTCAAAAAAAAACAAAACCAAAGAAATTGAAGCCTATAGAAACATCTCTCTATACAAAGTTTCACCTGAATTTCAATGCTACTATTTCAATGTGTGAAAGTCTATTATAAGATATTTGCTCCAATTTTACAGATTTCAGAGATAACAGCAACTACAATTAATACTGAAACCACTTGAATATTATTTTAACACTTCATAGACTTTTTTTTTATTATGATGTCCATTATATACACAGGTGAATAAGCCAATTTAGTGAAATCCAAGTCAAGACTATCTTCAAAGTGACTCAGACTGCATTAAGGCCTTACAATAACCTGAAATTCCATTACAGAAGATTCACATTCCAGATAAAGAAGAAAAAAGAAAGGCAAAAAATTGAAAAAGCAGCCAAATAATTCCTCTCAGTTAACATAAGCTTTTTTGAAACCAAGGATAAAAGATTCGAGTTTTCTGGAATGCAGTGCCACAGAAGCAGCAGCAGCAATGCATCAGGTACTGAGGGCAATTCTAGCATGGACTATGAAAATTAAACTGAAAACTCTGAAGTTAACTTTGTGTTCACTGCAAATCCATTGCAGAAAAAGTACAGCAACAGAGGAATCAACTTCTGCTGTTATGAGAGATGCTCTCATGCTGACCCACCTAGAAGACCTTCTGGCAGGACTTCAATCCGTTACACAAATTACTGCAGACATATTTGGAAGATATACTAAGGTCACCAAGTCAATCTACAAAAAGTGTAAACAGCTTTATAGTAGAGAAAAAAATACAGAAACAAACCCACTAATTTAGTGATCTCATCTAAAAGTAGCAAATATCAACTTGAAAACAGAGTCAGGTAAAAGCAATGAAGACCAGAATATTATCTTTTGCACAAGATCATATGCTTATCTCCACCACTATCTGCAACAGTTCATCTGTATATATAAAAAAAACCCTCACATGCCGGGAGCAACACTTATTCGTATTTGTTCATGTACCATTTGTCTTACCTAAATGCAAAATTTAAGTTCTATTGAAATTATAGTGAAACTAGGTAGTGGTAGAGAAAACAGGCTGTTGTGATTTTTAGCTACTTCTGAATATTTGTATTCAAAAGCATCTTCAATGATCTAAAGATCCACTTTCATGTCATACAGTGTGAAATAAAATTACTACAATCAGGATAGTTCAGAGTTTGGTAGCCTGAAAACCATAAAATCTAGTGATTGTGGATTTAAAACAACTAGAGCATTAGCTAAAGAAGTGTGGTTTTTTTCAGAAAGAAGTAAGTATGCCATCATTGTGCTTCAAATTGCAAAGTTGCAAGAAAAGTCCAGGTTTGAAGACACATACTTGTATTAGTGCATTACAAGGCAGGGGGCAGTTCTACAAGGAACAGGTAGAAGAACCACCTTCAATAAAGATGAACAGAAACTGTGAAACTAGTAACAGAATTAGAAAGGCTGACAGTCTGCCATGCTGTACAGGCTAAGCAAGGACTGAGGTGGTTCACATCGTGGTTGAGCACTGCAGTCGGGCTTGGAGCACTGCAGAGACTTAGTGCATTAAAGAGATCATTTAAGAAAACTACTGAAACTCATAGAATACTTCCCTCTGTATACCCTTCCCCTTATACTCTGAATTTAAGCTACAGTGGAAAAATTATTTGCAATTTTTAAACCTGGTATCTCTAATTCTATACTAGAACACATGACATTCTGATTATTATTTTATTTCTTAAACTTAAAGGACACTAAAACCCCTATTATGAAACTGTATTGGGTTTGCACAGCAAGGTGTCTTCTATGAGTAGCTGCTGGAAGCTTTCCCTGTGTCTAGCAGAGCCAATAACAGCTGGTTCCGAGATGGACCTGCCATTGGTCAAGGTCAAGCCCAGCAGTGACGGCAGCAGCACCTCTGTGACAATGCATTTAAGAAAGGAAGAAAAGTTGTGCAAAGCAACTGCTGCTGAAGATGGGAGGGACAATATGTAAGAGAAACGATGCTGCAAACACCAAGGTCAATGAGGAAGGAGGGGGAGGCAGTGCTCCAGGTACTGGAGCAGAAATTCCCCTGCAGCCCACAGTGAAGACCATGGTGAGGCAGGCTGTCCCCCTGCAGTCTACAGATGTTAATAGGGGTGTAGATGCCCCACTGCAGCCCATGGAAGAGACCAAATCAGAGCAGGTGGATGCCCGAAGGAAGCTGTGACCCCATGGGAAACCCGTGCTGGAGCAGGTTCCTGGCAGGACCCGGGGAGTCATGGAGAGAGGAGCCCATGCCAGAGCAGTCCGTGAAGAACTGCAGCCCGTGTTAAGGTCTCACATTGGAGAAGCTCATGGAGGACTGTCTCCTGCGGGAGGAATTCCACACTGGAGCAGGGGGCAAGTGCGAGGAGTCCTCCAGCTGAGGAGGTAAAACCAGCACAGACAATGTGACAAACTGACCACAAGCCCCATTCCTCATTCCCTTGCACTGCCTGGGGAGGAGGCACAGAATTGGGGAGCAGAGTGGTGTGAGATAGGCTAAGGTCGCAGGTTCAATTCCCATTCGGTCCCCATGTGTTGCCTGATCTAGTCGAGAGGTGGCGTCCCTGGCAGTAGTGAGGCTGGATTAAAACGATCTCTAAGGTCCCTTCCAGCTTAGGCCATTCTATGATAGGCTATGATATGAAGATTTGGTTTTATTTTTCAGTAACTGATTCCAATTTGATTGGTAATACAGTAACTGATGAGTGATCTCTCCCTGTACTTATCTTGACCCATAAACCTTTTGTTATATTTTCTCTCCCCTGTGCAGCTGAGGAGGGGAAGTGATAGAGCAGCTTTGGTGGGCCCAAGGTCCTGCCAGTATCAACCCACCACAAAAATCTAATTGCAAAGACTTTTAATCACTTACATTGTTCGCATTTCCTCTATTTCAACTTAGATGCATTTTTGGGTCTTGTCTTTATTAGATGCTAAGCTCTTTGATAAGGAAACCTTTTTTGCTATGTTGAAGGCCACGGAGTGTTCTTGTAACTTTCACAGATGTAATGTTTGAAACCATACTATGGTACTGGTTTATTATGTGAACAAAATTACTGTGGTAAAACACAAGTCTTGAGATAAATTAAAGGCTTACCAGATGACTCAGGAAAAAGCTTAAACATCAGGAGGCAATTTGATTCGTCTCTGGACAAAGGATGTAGTGATTTTTCTTTAATAATGAACAACAGAGTTTCAAAGACAGCCTCCAGAATGACTTCATAAAATAAAATCAAGTAATAGTTTCTCTTGCTATTTCTGCCTAGTGGTTTCCATTTAATACTTAAAAGGACATTTTAAATCTCACGTAACATGAAAACTATCCTTATAATTAAAAGTATGAACGTTCAAACATACTTTCTTAACACAAATGCAGCTTTCACTTGTTCTATACCTTCATCCACCACCATCAATATACTGGTGAAATATACATATCTAATAGACTGTGCTTGACTAGTATTTTTTGCCAAGAAGTTTAGTATTTAAAATAAAAGCCCCAGGAAAGAATGCCACAGTCCTAGTCAACAGTATAACATAATTCTGGCAAAAAATGTCTCTACACTAAATAGAGGAGTTTTCTAGTGAAAAGCATGAATTACCTTAAACAAAAAAAAAAAGAGAAAAAAGAAATTGAAGAATTGAAGACCAGTATTTCCAAGTTAGTTAGCATAATACACCATGATGAATCACTCACAATATAAGTTTATGTATCAATGGTAAATTTTTTAAACAGAAATATGAAATGGCAGGTGCATGGCCCTTCTCCCAAGCATATTGCTTCAAAAGTGCCAATAAAGCTTCTCTGTGGTATGCTGACAACTTCTTGCCTGGGAGATTCCCATGGCAGCATAAGCATGTCTGGATATGCAAGGGACCCAAGAGAGGGCCTGAAAAACAGGTCCTGAGAAAAGGGAGATGCATCTAAACAGTAAACAATGTTGGCAGGCCTAAAAAAGGAGAGGTAATTAAAAAAAAAAGCTCATAATCCTAATTTTCATCCTTCATCCATTTCTCTATGAGTCTTCTGAGTTTAATTATAGAGTTGGGAAGGTTGACGGGAGGAGAAGGGAAAAAAGAAGGAAGGCAATGCTTCTGGCAAGGGGCATGAAGGGTGGATGAGGGAGGAAGGGGAGGGAAGCTACTCCATGGAGTCATGAAATATGCCAGTGAAAGGCTGACATATGGGAAAGTTCCGAAATGAAAGAAAAGGGGAAAACAAAAATGAAACGGGAAGCTGCTTCAGGCATGATCAATAAGGTCATCGTTAGATTTGAGATTTATAGTAGCTTCCAAAAAAAATGAAGACTTTCAGCACCCAAAAGTCTATATTTGCATAACTGATTTTGCTGTTTCTAATATATCTACTTATTACTTGTACAAATAGCCTTGTAGCTTAAGGAAAGAAGAAGTAATCTGGGAGATGTGAACACAAAAGTCTGCTCCCAGTAAGTCATCATAATTTATTTCCTGTAAAAGGAAATTAAAAAAGATTAAGAAAATATGGGCTGGCAACAGTATAGGGCATACCATAGGTAGAGGATTAAAAAGAACTTCCAAAAGTTCAGCTAAACCTAGTGACAGAGGCTGCTAAGGAGTCTCTGAGGTAAACGACTCTGCAAATAGCTGAAATGAAACAGCTGTCTCATGTTTGCAGTAATTAAGTTGTACAAAACCACATACACACGACAGGCCTAAATGTTGGTCATCGAGAAACTAAAGTGAACAGGTGCATATCGAGACATTTCATTGTCCGCCACAAGCACTAATCTCAAAGCAGCAGCACACTGATCTAACCCAGCATACACAAATAAAGAAGCTGCTGCCCAACGGGTAGGGAGACTATGTGCAAGATTAGTTTTAACTGCATCATGTTATTTCTTTCTGCTAGCATTCTCCTTGCGCCTTTCTAACACTGGAAGGGTAATCTTCACTTTCCTTTGTAAACCAGGCAGAACAGGGAATAGCTTATTTACTCAGAAAAAAAAAGTCAGATACAACTCTTATGATCTTGTAATCATAGAATCACAGAATGGCCTAGGCTGGAAGGGACCTTAGAGATCATTTAATCCAATCTCCCTGTCATGGGCAGGGACGCCTCTTAACTAGATCAGGCAACACATGAGGACCCAACGGTGACCAAACTTGCGACCTTGGTGTTATCAGCACCACTCTCTAACCGACTGAGCTAACCAGACCCTGATCTTAGAACTCTTGTAAAAGGCCAATGGCATCCTGGCTTGTATTAGAAATGGTGTGACCAGCAGGAGTAGGGAGGTGATTGTACTCGGCACTGGTGAGGCCACACCTTGAGTGTTGTGTTCAGTTTTGTACCTCAGTACTAGAGATTTGCACCTCAGTACAAAAGATCTCGACGTGCTGGATTGAGTGCAGAGGAGGGCAACAAAGCTGGTAAAGGGCCTGGAGAACAAATCTTAGGAAGAATGATCAAAGGAGCTGGGTCTGTTTAGTTTGAAGAAGAGGAGGCTGAGGAGAGATCTCATCACTCTCTACAACTACCTGAAAGGACGTTGTAGAGAGGTTGCTGCTGGTCTCTTCTCACAGGTAATTAGCAACAGAACAAAAGGGAATGGCTTCAAACTGCAACAGGGTAGGTTTAGACTAGACATGAGGAAAAAAATTTTCACAGAAAGAGTAGTCAAACATTGGAACAGACTGCCCAGGGAGGTGGTAGAGTCACCTTGCCTGGACGTGTTTAGAGGCCTTTAGATGTGGTGTTGGGGGATATGGTTTAGGGATGAGCTTTGCAGAGTAGGGTTAGGGGTTGGACTCGATGATCCCAGGAGTCTTTTCCAACCTGAATGATTCTATGAGTCTGTGATTCTTTGGATTACACTTTTTTTTTTCCACTGAGACTGCATACTAAACCAATTTTTATATAAGTGTGACACTCAGGCCTCTAGTGGTGCTAGATATACATTTCCTATGCCCATCTACTCATAGCTCAAAAAAACCAAACCCGATCCACCAGAACAACAGTTTATAGAGCTGAATAGTGCTAGAGAGACTTTTGTAATGTATTGGAGATGCCCCTCCCACTCCCAATGAATAGAATAAAAAGACAAGTAATATAATGAGTCTCCATCCTGAGCTATCATTTCAAACACAGATGGTAAATGCATTTCATACTCTATTTGCTTCAATTTTTCAACTGATCAAAGGACTTAGTAGTTTAGAGTAACGCAATTTCTCTGCTTGCATGCTCAGATTTTTTTTTTTAAAGTACTTTCAAGACAATTTACACAACAGCGTTTTGCAACAAAACACAGCTCAAGTATTTTTTCCCACTGCAAGTTATTTACTAGACTGCAGTAAATCTCTTAGCACTTTTAAAGCTTGGAACACACCTTCTGTTGAATGCCATGAGTCAGTTTTAATGACAGTGTTATGTTCTATTGCTCTGCAGCTTATGCAAGAGAATGCATTTGCATTAAGTACCCAACTTTAGAAGCCACCTTCTCTACTCCATTGTTAATGCTGAATAATAGTAAAAAATAGGCTACATTCCCTGCCTTTCTTATTGTTTTAAAAGAACAAATCTAATTAGCTGTTGGTAATGTGAAACAGACATGGAAGTTGTTATTGTCACCTCATGGATATGTTTTTTCTTAGATTGTGTTTTCTGGCAGAAAGCCAGTACATAGAAATAATATAAGAGTCATGACAGTTTTCATATTTAGTAAAATTTCAAAGTTTTAGTCAAATGTTATATGATTAGCCTTATTCTTCTCCCTTATCCTGCTCACAGGAGAATGTTCAACAGTACTTTTTCAACTGCTAGAAAACTAACAGTTAACTTAATAAAGAGGATAAAATGCTAATTCAATAAAATGCTAATTCAAGAGGGGGGGGGAATTATCAGCTAGTTTATAGATTAACCTTTGAAGACTGTCATTGCTGTCATTGGAGGGAATATGCAATAGCTTTGCCTTTTTCAAGAAATTCAACAAGAAAAATTTACAATGTGACTTCTTTTGCCATTGTGGGTCTTTTAATCCAAATAATAGTCCACTCCATACTTTTTTTTCCATTTGCTTTGTCCCCTTAAAAAAACCTCAAACTCCCTACCTCCCTAGAACAGTAGATTATAGTTATGTTGGGGCATTTTTTTTTTTGATTGGAAACATGATTACACTTGACTCAGCTTGACAAAATGATTTTTGCCAACAGAAATATGACTGTCAAGTTTTGTAAGTGGCGCTCCTGCAAACCAATGGCAAAGACCCCTTGCAAATACACCCACAAGTAACTATACAGCCATAAAAAGTTGATGTTTTATCTCTACATGTACATACACACACAGAGAAATGTACATGTGCATGTATCTACTACTAATGGTATGACAAATTCCTCCTTCTGGTAAATATATTTTCTTAGCTTTTCAACTAAATGACCACCTTTCTTCTTTTTATTGAAAATGAATATGAATAAATTATGTTACCTCTTCTACTCTCTCTAGTTTCTTGAAATGAATCATACATAGGCCAAAAACTTCCTCCAAATAAAAACTTTTTAGTACTTTAAACAGATCCCAAGTTGACTAAGCAAGAAAAAGATAATTTATTTCACATTTTTAGTGTAAGTTCACAAGCTGAACTCTGTAAGAATGAAGAAAGGGTCTGATGGATATCTTCCTCCATGGTTGGAAGATCTGCTATAAAACGCTAAGCCATTACAGTAATAAATGACACTTTCTCAGTGCAGAAAAAGCACCAAGAAAACTCGAAGGGAAAACTAGATCACACATACACACCAGTGGACTGGAAGACTGATACAGACAACTGCTTTCTGAAAGCTGTACATAGAAAACATCTGTAAAATAAAGCACTGCTTTGGACTGAAGAACTTATACATTTACAAATGTGTAAAGATAGCTTACAAATTAAAAAAGGAACTGCACCTGCATGACAGTATAACAGATACACAGATCACACCATGATCCACTGGAATCTGAATAGTAGTTAAGAGATTTGCCCAGCAAATTGGATAAAATATCCATCCTAATGAAGAAAGCTGTAAAGAAAACATCAACTCTCTCCAGGACTAAAAAAGTCGATTTCTCAATATCTGAACTCTGTCATTATCGCCCTGAGATGTGAAAGTAGATTATACTGCCTTTTTTATTAATTTGCAATTAAAAACAGAGATGCAAAAATCTATTATCATTTTCATCTTGTTTGGGGGTGTGAGGAGGAGGTATCAGCCCTTTTCTTTTACTTACGTAAAAGCAAGTAGTTTTTTTTTCTCCCCCTTCCCTTAGAACTTCTCCTTATAGCACTTGAATCTGCTCCAACGTTAAAGCTCTCAATTCACTTCAAAAATATATTCTAGCTCTTGAAGTTCAATTAATTGGAGGTAGGAGGGGAAGAATCCATCAGCACATTTTCCAACTATTAGAGACTTGTTTCTTGGCAAGCTGAGAACTCAGGCAACTGAGAACTTTCCTCTACCCTTAGCTCCAGTGGCAGTGAAACGCAATGATCTTAGCTCTAATTCAACCTGTAAGCAGCAGCTAAGTAAAACTAGAAACAGAACATGGTATTCTGGAAGACTCCCCAGCAAACATTAACATATACACCCATCATACAAGAACAAGGTTAGCAAAATATGTAATCCAAGATTCATGAATCTTCATACTGCAAACAAAAGTAACTGTTAAGACTGCTGAACGAAGTACAGATGGACTTTTTCTAAATAAGGTTATATTAATTTACATTCAGTATACAGTTTTATTAATAATTTAGAAGTGTAATGTCAAGTGTCATTACTAGGAAGACAAATATATTTGCACACAAAAACCTGAAGCAGTAACATCTTGCAATACTTGCTTCCAAAAGCAGAATTAAAAGATTTATGTTCATCCACTTTTCAATTCACCATTTCATCAAAAACAGTTTGCATCTTCTTCGTTAAGAGAAAAGGGAAATACCCCCCCAATACACTGAATACAGGCAAGCTGTTTGTAGACTTGCATCTACTGCCTCAGCAAACATATCAAAATGAGTGTTTAATAAAAATTAAAAGGAGAAATAGTATTTAACTCTGTCTCAAGCACCTAACTAAAGTGGCAAACCATTAAACTTTCAAAGTTCAAGAATTTAAAAGACTAGAAGTTTAGGCATAATGCAATACTTTCTTCAATTTTAAGAGTCAAGCGCCCACTGAGTAAATATAATTTTATACAAATACAGAGCTAATTTAACTGATATCCTTTTAGAAGTTCTTTGCCCAGTATAGGTTGACCTAGTTCAGTTTATGTAAACTGTTTGGGCACAGAATGTGCAAGTTTGAATTTAATTTAGCAAGGAAAACGTGTTTTTAACATGTAAAGACTGTTTATTTTCATTTCTAACTTAGTTATTCATCTTTAAGTTTTGTGGTGGTAGATTTACACTACAACACACACACAAAAAAATTTTCCCCAACAATATTTATATGAAATTTAAAGGTATCTAGAACATTTTAAAGAAAATTTACTGCCATAAG
Organism: Apaloderma vittatum; assembly: GCF_000703405.1. Classification (NCBI taxonomy): domain Eukaryota; kingdom Metazoa; phylum Chordata; class Aves; order Trogoniformes; family Trogonidae; genus Apaloderma; species Apaloderma vittatum. Next base: position 29,383 of record NW_009730284.1, read on the forward strand.
AAGTTAAATCTGTCTAATTTTGAAAATATTCTTTATAGTAAGGTTATGTAAACTACTTAGGAAGAGTCTACAAACCAAAGCCACCAAAAATAAAGCATCAGCCACTGGTGGCATGTTCCAGTTCATTCACAGGCACAGAAATACAGCATTCACTATCTTCACTAGCAAGCTACCTACTGACAAAAATAAGGACCCCAGAACCCACACCCTGTCAAAGTATACAACTATGTTGGTCTCAAAATACCATTTCTCCTCAGCTACACAGCTTCAACTACAAATGAAAGGAAAAAACCCACAAGATTACTTTAGTTTTTCTTATAAACATAACACAAGTCAGTTTTTAAGTTGATAGATACTTTTCAATCTCAAAAAACCTTGCCACAGAGCATTCAGCCAACTCTGTGCCTAAATCAGTAAGAAAGCACTGAGAAGTGAAAAGCACAGAACAGCTGTGTCGCTCTAATGTCTATTAAATCCTGCACAGAAGTGAAGCCAAAAGTGAAGCCAAAACCTTGACAAGCTTTCAATTAACACCAACCAATTAACTTGCACATAGCAATACAAGACAACGGAAAGTAAGAGTACAAGGCTCTAGTCCTCCCGATTGCCTTCCTAACTAGACACCCAGGGTCTCAGTCCCAATATCCTTCTAGTGCTCTAACATCCTTACTAAAAAGATTTGCTGCAGTAAAGAAAACCAACTTCAGAAACCTAGCTCAGATGTTAATCTTAATATTCCCCCAAGAAAGTTACTTTGAAATTAAAAAAAAGAGGTTTAGGGTGGTAGGAGTACACCACCAGTAGAGTTTTACAGCACCTTTAGGGGTCCTATGCAATCTAATCTCATATCATTATGATTAAGGGATTTCAACATCTTTCCTATGAAGAAAGACTAAGAGAATTGGGGCTGTTTAGCCTTGTAAGGAGACAACTTGAGAGGGGATCTTATTAACATACACAAACATCTGAGGGGTGGGTGTCGAGGAGAAGGAGACAACCTCTTCTCAGTGGTGTCCAGTAATAGAACAAGAAATAATGCGTTTAAAGTTAGAACATAGGGAGTTCCACCTCAACACGAGGAGAAATTTCTTTACTGTGAGGGTGACAGAGCCCAGAGAGGTTGTGGAGTCTCCTTCTCTGGAGACTTTCAAAACTCGCCTGGATGCGTTGCTGTGTGGCTGCCCTAGGGGATCCTGCTCTGGCAGGGGGATTGGACTAGATGATTTCTAGACGTCCCTTCCAACCCCGATCATTCTATGATTCTACAATTTCAGTAAGCTAGCCACGCACGTTTTCCTCACAGCAAACCAGGAAAGTCTCTCTAGTCCTGTGCACATGTAGATACAAGAAAAAACAGCAGCAAGACCACACCAGAGAAATGTCAATCTGCCAAGGACTCCTTCAGTAGGAGTAAAAGAGGCATCTACAGTCATGCTTGTAACCATAATACTGAGCTTCAATAGCTCGCCTGACCTGAAAAGAGCCAAAATCTCAGATAAGAATTTTTACAGCTGGAAGGAAGGTATCAGTATTTGGTAAGGACTTGGCTTCTAGAAAAACCACACCTACACTGAGCTTCTCTTTCAACAAGTAACTTAGCATGCATTATTTGGCATCCGTGTGTAAACTCAGTTACATTCATATGTACTACCTTAATTAAAAATGCTCACCTTTATAATATCAAATTTAATTCCCTGGAATGCAGTCACCAAGTTACTAACTAGCTCCTAAACACCCATAATTGAAGCTGCAAGTATCAGCTTTCCTGTAACAAACTCTTGACACCATATAACTTGTCAGACAGTAGAAGCAAAGACACAAGAAGCTCCAGATACATCAACCAAGTGTTAGCAGCCAGAAATGCCCCACTTGGCATATATATATATACAGCATATATTTTTACATGCACACATATACTTTTAAAAATATATATATATATATACACACTATATAGTATTACATAGTTATAAGGAAAGATAACAGGAGAGAAAAACATAAGGAAGTATTTGTCTTTGAGAATGTCTGGATGGCATACCAATAACCACGCCCAGCCCATGAAAAAAGCCGGTTTCCAGAAGCGAGGAGCAGTGCCACAAAGAAGGAGGCACACCAGATTAGCATCACAGAGTAATTCTGTCTGGAGGGGACTAGAGGAGATATCTGGTCTGCTCTTACTCAAAGCAGAACAAAGGCATCCAATCAGTTTGCTCAGGACTTGGCCTATAATCTTTTTTAGGACTTCTAACAAAACAAGCTGGAATAACATGATGATGGAAGTGCTTTGGCTGGAGCATCTGAAGAAAAAAACAAACACAAAAACCCACAAAAATCCTGTATCACATTTACAGCCAAATCAGTAAGGACAAGTAAACAATCCACACAAAACACAAACCAAATGAACAAATTTAAGAGCTCAAGGATGAGCAGATAATTATTCAAGAGTCTCAGGGGAGCTTCTGTACTGAATGCTCTTGTATTCACATATTTACATTTAATAAAAAGTTCATTTGACAGCCCAAAGTTTGTTTGGTTTTTGTTGTTTCGGTTTTATTTATTTTTTTTAAATTGTTGGCAGTATCTCCCCATTACAATATGCCTATGCTACGAAAACTGAAGGCTAGAAAGTACTTCTAAGTTCCTTTCCATCTCCTCCTCTTAGAAACTTCTCCAACAAGATCCAATTAGTCTTGAAAAAATCTCTAAAGAAAAATCAAGTTTTTCTCCTCTGCAGTGAACTGAAATGGAATCTCAGCTATTTTCTTTAGTGTCATTCTGACCGATTAGCTTATTTTTGGCACTCAGGTAAGATCTCAGTAGCCAGCTGGGAACCTCTCCAAGTCTGCAAATCAAGATGCAGAAAGGGACCACTCTAAAGAGCCCTGTGCTTACTCAGTTTCTCTTGTTTAAATTAGTTCAGTACACAAGAAGCATGTTCCAGAAGAAGCGGCAAGGGCCCAGGGGAGTCGAGTAATCAACTGAGATTGTGGGGTGCTTTCTCAAGTGCTCCCCTCCACTTCTAGTTTTCCACAGAACTCACAGCTCAATTCACCTGAATAAGTCACAACAGAGATGGATGACTGGAAATTCCACCCGCAAGATTTTATAAAGCCTGTACTTTCTCCAGGTTCATGAAAAACCATCAGCCTTCAGTATTTTCATGTTGTCCTATCCAAAAAAGTAACTTTAAGGTAATATTTTTGTCTACTTCAAAGAACTTTGAAAATTATGTTCTAAAATAACTTCATCAGTAGCCAGAACAATGACTGTAATGAGGGATTACAGGCAACTAACTTAAACAGGTACAGTAAGCAAAAGGCAATGACAAACTTTCTTTTCAAGAGAACAGATGATATTTTGCAAGGCATATGGTATTTATATTTAGACATTAGTCATACGATAATACTACAGTTTTTATTTTCCTTGAAAACAGCACAGTATTGTATGTTGAGATGCTCTGCTGTTATAAATTTTATACAGCTTAACATTTGTTTTTGCTGTCACAAAAGGTTTGACTAGATTTTAAATCATTAATGCATTGTACATACAGGTATTCAGCGGATCTTTTAAAAAAGTTTTTGCAAAAAAGCAGTACTGAATTCAAATACAGAAGGAAAAAATGCCATATGCCATTTTTTTTCAGTATGTAATATCTTTTCAATCAAATCTCCCCAAAATTTCATTATACATGAAACAGCAACGGATAACTGGCTTTGGATTGCTATAATGACTGTCAGGTCAGTACAATGCAGACAAAAAGGCATAAAATAATATCAGCAACAGATTCCATCTGGACTTCAATATATCCTTGTTGACTTCATCCAAGCAAAGTGTTCCAAGACCTTACAATCTGTAATATTCCAACTTTTTTATATGCGAAAACATATGAAAGATTATATCCCCTACTGATTACTCCCTTCAGATTTCAGTTTATGTGGGTTTTGATTCAAATGGATACATTATTCTTCCAGTCATTTCAAGGATATTCCAAAGTTTGGAACAAATTGGAATTAATTAGTATTAACTCTCAGTTAATGTAACCTTCAGGTCATGTTGTTTAAACATTGTCTATGTAAACTTGGTACTATTTATTTTCATGTCTTCATTTTTGTTATTTCCCCTCCCCTTTTAGTAACATAGTTTCCAAATAAAGTACTTCAGGGCTCTATTATATGAAAACTTGCACAAAGCATCAAAAATAACCCACAGGACTACATTACCTATTCCTTAAAGGAGAATTAAAAAAGAAGAAAATCCCAACCTAGAAAGCCCTCATCCTAACCCAAAGAAGAAAGCCTAACCATGGACCTTCCAGACACAGAAAATAGTCTGTTAGCTTGTAAAAGTCATTCTCACAGGGGTCAGCTGCTCAGAGGGAAGATAACAGAAACTGGCTGAAGTCTCATCATTAAAAACCAGGCTCTACCATGATAAGCCCAGCATGTGTTTCAAAGAGTAAAACACACAAATATTATTTTATGGTGTTTGAGCAGAGATTTCTTTATCCTTAGATAAGTGTTATAGAAGCCTGTACAGTACACGAGGCTTTTTTTTTTTTTTACGTATTTGCAGAAGGTCATAGAATTCAAAACAAAAAGGAATAAAAATAAAAGCATCCACAAATATTTGTGAGACAATATTAAAGTGGTTTATGACACAATCAGGTATTCAATTCTAGCTGCTACTGTTCCAGATCAAAATTACCAACAAGTCCAAGTATCCACAGCTGATCACAAATCCTTATTTCTATAGCATCTCCCACTCTAGGTTCAAAGCGCAGTTCTTTTAGTTTAAGTTTTTACATTGTTTCATTTGTTTTAAAAAAAATCTATGTATTTTTTAAAAAACGCAAGAAATTCCCATGCACTTTTTAGGCTTTTTTTTTTTTTTAGTTAGATACTATTTCCAAAAGCATTTGCAATAAACCTACTATAAATATTGGTTGGAGGGTTTTTGGTGTTTTTTTCAGTCTAAAGAATTTCACATTATGATGATAGAGAGCAGATTTTTTTTTTTTTCCCCAAAAAATGTTTTGCGCTCCCTTTAGGCTACCATCACAGCAGGCTCTGGATGCCATGCTGCCAGATATTTTTCATACAATGGCTCCAAGGCAAAAGAGACCAGAGCTTTTACAGAATTTTGCCACTGTTTTCTCTTGCCAGATGACAATCCCAGCCTCATGTCACCAAGGACAGTTTACAGATCAAGCTACCTAAAATATATGGATTCTCACACAGCTCCTCTTAACCCAGCCTAGGTTAAGAGTTAATATCTCAACACTAAAAATTCATTTAAAGTTGTCTTCTAACTCTCAATCTACCAGAAGACTAAATTTCCACTGTACCATTAACAGATTAGTAGTATGATTATTATTTTACTAGTAAGACAACTGTAATCCTAAAAAAAAAAAAAAAAAAATCACACCTGTTTAACAAAAACCAAATGTTTGTGCTCCAATACAACACTCATTAGCTTGAGCGAACACTGAGGAAGACAGAAATATTTTTAAAAAGCCTTAAGTGCCCTTAGTTTTAACAGCTACAAATGTGTTTGCCATATCACATACTTAAATCTAGGTATATCATTACTCTGCACTGTTTAATTCAATGCCTATAGATATCAAATACAGATCATTAAGGTACAATGATGAGGGAAACTGAAGCAAGAAAAAAGAAAGCATAAAAGTTCATCAGCATTCCTACAAACCTATACAAGAATACATATCTAACAAGGTAACTATCTGGTAGACGCGGTATCCATCTTTCCCTTCCTAGTGTAAGGAATAACATTATTCTAGTACTTGAAGTAGAACAATCTTATGTTAAGTTCAATGCTGAAGACTCATAGAAGAAAATACTCTGAAGCATTATGAATCATCCTGAGAAAATAGATAAATTTTCTTAAAAAAATCTACAGTATTAAAAAAAAATTAAAGTTCATCTTCTCTTCATTCATGGCGAGTTATTCAAGCATTCAAGAAACCTGTATTGGGACCCCCACCCATTCAGTTAAAAAAAAATTAAATCACCCCAATATAAGTAAGCTATTAAGAGCCAAATTTCCTGAAAATTCAATTATCTTCACCCTCCCACTAATTAACTATACCCTCTAATAAACAAGGGAAGTTAGCACAAATAAGATAGTTAGATGTCCAAGAAACTTCTGGAATTAAGTTCAAAAAAGCTCTAGCACATGAAAAATTTTTATTTTTTTTTTCCAAGTGGACTGCACTGAAACTCCATAAACAAATGCTACCAAATAACAACAAAAAAAATCTGTACAGCACAGAAAAAAATCTTCTGTCATTCTTCCCTTGGTTCCCATCTTGATAGCTTAAGCAGGTTTTTTTCCAAGCATGTACAACACTCATGGCTGCAAGTGATGTCTCAAAGAGTAAAAAATGAAGTAATGAAGTACTAAATAAAATGCAAAAAAATAAGATATCTAAAATAAGATACTAAACAGTAAAAAGTATTTTAAACTTTGTGCCCGCTCAAGTCTCGTAAAACAGGAGCACCCACTCCTCCAGGTATAATGCAAAATCAGAGAATTTTACCAAGCACTCAGGACATACAGTGACCAAGACACTCAGTGCCTATGAGAAAGCAACCAACTTTGCTTTCCTATCAGTGTTCAAAACCCATAAATACTGTTTTTCTTACCATTTTGCTTCCTTTGCACAATGTGAAATGCTCATTTAATATCCACTTATTCAACATTTCATTTTTTAACTCCTGTTCAGTGTGGGTATGCAATCACGATTACTGTAAAGCAGATATAATAGGCCACAAACTAAGAAGCCACAGGCAACTTAATTTTCTCATTTCCTAACTGAACGCTCTATTTTGCTACTCCAATATTTTTAACCATTTGCCTATGTGCACAGATGCATATCTCTATGTAGGCTCTCCAGACGGTGTGCACAAACTTGCTGAGCAGATGGAGTCATTTTGCACGATTCTTGTAGATCAAAAGGAAGTCAGAACCTCCCAACTTCTCCAGACATATCATTGTTATTCAAGCAATCATTGCTCACTGAAAAGAAGCTCTTCAGAAGCACCCAGCAGCAGGACCAGAGGCAATGGGCACTAACTGAATCACAAGAGGTGCCACATGAACATCAGGAAACACTTTCTTTCCACGGTGAGGGTGACTTAGCCCTGGCACACGTTGCCCAGGGAAGTCGCAGTGTTCACTCTTGAAGATATGCCAAAGCCAGCTGGACGTGGTCCTGAGCACCTGATTCTAGGTGATCCTTTTCGAGCAGGAAGGGTGGACCAGACCACCTCCAAAATTCCCTTCCAACCTCAGCCAGTCTGGGTTTCTGTGAAGAAACAGCACTAGAAAGGGATAAGAGACATAACTCACCACTAGGCTTCAGAGCAGAGTGAGACTGCAGAGCGTTCATTCCAAAATCTGGCATTTCAGCAGGCTCAGTTACTATCATTTTCTTCCAACTTCATCCTCTTCTATTTCATTCTCAATAACTTATCTCTATTTTGTTGTCATATACTCTCTTCTTCTCCTCCCCATACCTTTATCCTACATCTTAACCCTGTCTCAAGTTAGATGAATTTTCTACTGGCCTCAGGCTTTTCATCTTTGGATTCAAGTAACTGCTAAATTCCAAGCCGCAACAAGCACATTCAAACAGTAATTTTTTATTTTCTTTCTCCTCAAGTGTATTAAACCTGGCCAGGTTTTTACCATTATTTGTGAAAACTTGACCAAATGCAGATCCCTTAAAAGGTGAACCTTCCATTCCTTATTAAGTACTATAACAGCACTTATGGTGTTTAAAAGCAACGTTTTAATTTTTTCTTCTGAAAGAGCTTCTTTCTCAACAATTAACTTTTTTGGCTTAAATTAAGTATGAGTCAGAAACAAACCACATGCAAATTTATGAAATAATCAGACTGAGGCCATCATCCAATATAGGGACAGTGCATGGGGAAAAAAAAGCCAGTCCAGATAAATTGCTTATAACCTTTGCCAAATGTAAAAGCTGGGTCTTAAAGGGGAAGCTTTGGGAATCTTCATTACAGATAGTAGTTCCAGACCTGTCTACTGAAAGAAAACAACATAAAACCCCTACGAATAGAAACAAAACCCGATAAGCTGTTTCAATTTCTTCTTTTTGTCCATTTAGTAAAGAAACACCAATTGTTTTTTAATAAGCTTAGAAACTCCCATATATATCAACATCTATTCTAAACTAACAGATCTCATATATTGTCTCTAAATCTGAATAAACCACAGGATATGAGTACTGTGACAGTGCAACAATATCAAATTTACAAATTACAAGCTAACAATCAGGCTTTTTTCCATTTACAGCAGAGATCTGAGACAAAGAGATGAATTCAGTGTGATGTACAGAGTGTGGAACTGGTGGTTGCCTTGCTCATAGTGACACATGAAACTGACACTGCAAGATAGACAGTGAACTATTCTATATGGATATGCTTTGATCTTTACAATAAAAAAATTCTTAAAATAAGCCTAAGAACTGCAAACTATAAACAGAGTGCCCGGTGGTCTCAGGAAAAAAAAAAACAAAAAAAAAACCAAAGAACCAACAAGCATCACACCTATGCAAAAACACTGAACCAGCATCTGTGCTCTTTGGGCAGGGGTGGTGGTGTTTGTTTTTTTTTTAATTCCTTAAACTGTTCTTGTTCTGTTTAACACCACATCAAGAAGGCCATATCAGTTGCCCAAGCACTTCTTTGCTATATAATACTGCTTCTTCAGAAGTTTCACTTAGTGAAAAACAGGGGTTAAATCAAAAGAGGGACTCATTCAAGATCATGGACACACTAGACTTCTGCTAGAACTAATAGTGAGAGACCTGCAATCAAAAACAGATGAACTGCTGCTGGTGAGACAGGAAAGGCTGAAGAAGAACCCTAACAAAACAAAAGCTCACTACAACAGAAAAAAGGGGAAAGATAATGGGCTACAAAATGAAAGGCAATTACTCAAGGAAAGTGTTTCAAATCCTACATACAGGGTGGGGGAGCCACTCCCTTCTGAAGTACTGCAATTCATTAGATATAGCATGGGTATAATTTCTTTACCACAAAACTTAGATCAGCAAACTGATACAGACTTAAAACAGATGTGAAGGTAATTTAAGCTGAAGACTGCCAGCTGCTTACTCAGTAAGACATTTTCAGGATTACCTGAAGGGAGCAGGAGTTTCATTAGAAAAACTGGCATTTTCCAGAAAAAGGAATAATGGGATAAAATCCCTTAGACTCTAGTCCTCTATATTAATTTTTATTACCTTTTTTATTACTTGGGCTTTCTAAAATATTTTACAAAAACCTTTTTTTTTCTGTCACAATGAGAAAAATAAAATTTTACAGCTTAAGAAGAAACATATTAAGTAGAGACTTACCATACTCTCACTAGAGCCTTCACAACTCATTTCTGGGTGATGCTATGCTGTCATTTGATAACCATGAAAAGAATTTACGTGTTCTGCATCTTGAATTAACAGTGCAGATTAATATTGATAATTAGATTCATATTCATAGGTGTTTAAGGCGAGGCTGGATGTGGCACTTAGTGCCATGGTCTAGCCATTGTGATGCTGTTGAGTCATAGGCTGGACTTGATCTCAGATGTCTTTTCCAGCCTCAACAATTCTGTGATATATCTGCCAAGAAAAATACGTTTCGATGTTCATTCCCAATACTTATCTCTTTTAAGGCTTAGCATCACTCACTGTATCCACATGGTCTGTAGGGATCATGTAAGAGAATTGCTACAGCAAATGAACAAGTTATAAAGAAATTCTTAATTGCAATAATACATTTTTCCTAATAAAATTTAAAACTTCTCCTTGTAATTATAAAACTTAAAATTCATTAGATTCAATTTTGGAACTATCTTTGTGTTCCTGTGAAGAGTGAAACATTACACAACCAATTAAAGAATGGTATTTGGGACCAACGTCCTCAGCAGTTAAATATTGTTAAAAACGTAGATCATGGAACCTGTTTTGCAGCTTAGTTAAACTGAAACTAGAAATAGAAGCCTTGGAGAAAAGCAAGAGCTGTTTGATCATATACACCAGTTAATTACCGACAATACTGTTTTTCCATGAATCCAAGTTTTTGCAAAATCTCAAGTTTAACTTCTATCTCAAACTGTACTGCAGTGTTATCTCTCTTAGTCTCTATGTCCTCGGACCCCTACAATTTGGTAGGCAAATCAGTTTGCATCAGATCACACAAGGAGAAGGGCACTAAGCCTACATTCCATCCAGTTATTAGATTATATGAAAGCTGAAGGATCTTCTATAATTTTCTCTACATGGCTTTACTCTGAAAAAAAAAAAAAGTAAAATTGAGGAATCCCAGTGATCACCTATGATCTTCAAAGTAACTACAGACTGTCCCACTCTGGCATAATGTTCACCAGCATAGAAAATAGTAAACCACCTCGTTGATTTCAGTACTATACAAACTCATTTTAAAGGTTAAAAAATAAACTTCTGAAAGAGGACACTAAGATCTCATTAACTTGGGTATCGTTCACTATAAGAAAAGGCTTATGTCTCCAGCACAGGTGCCAAGCTTGTCTATACAGACCAATAACAATGGACTTTATATATATAATACTATTCCTCGTAGCAACTCTAGCACAGCCTCATATCTAATTCATTGCTTTTTGAGATATACATGTGTATATATATACACATATAGCACTTCTGCTGTATTAAAACTGCTTCCATTTGATGCAGTCCCATGTATGTTTAACCCTTACCTTAGGGGTTAGACAGCAGAACACTGCAAGACTAAGTGGGCATATAAACAGATTCATAACACAACGCTCGGATCAGAATACTAGGAGTTACTTCTTTCTGTACCAATGGCAACAACTGACAGACAGAGTATCGATTTAATCTGTACTATCCTATAATAACAGTGATCACTGCAAAGACATTGTGGTTTGCAGAGACAAACATAATGCCTTGCAAGTCAGCTGCAGTAATAACAGCATAAAAGTTCTTAAATTAATTGCTGTAGGAATAGGAAAAGAACGTTAAAAAAAATGTTCAAATAAACATGAATATTTTTTCCTTGTGTTACAGTCATGCTGTTTGATTTGTGTGCATTTAGGAGGTACAGCAGAACTGGCCAAGAAGGTCAACTGGTAAAAAAAGACACATTGAGAAACCTCACAATACCAGCAAGATAAAAGGCAAGACACTTGCAGAAGGCCACTGAGGTTACCTAGTTACTCAGACATGTACCATCAGCACCTACAAACTAAGGATATTCCATAAACTCAAACGTTAGCAAGCACTCCTTAGGCAATTTCACACCTGTAGAACAACATCAAGGCTGCAGTTCTCTGCCCCTTGCAGTTTTAAGAGAATGGTAATGACAAAACATGAAAAAATCCAGTAAGCTTCAGATTAAGAGGGATTCCCGCAATTTCCCTTTTCTACTAAACTCAAACTGATAAAAGGTATTTCTTTACTGTGCTCCACAACCTATCTGATCACCATGGCAATGTCACCAAAAAATAACATTGCTCATTCGTGACTAGAATCTTTAGCAACTCACACCACTGAGATGAAAAATCAGCGTGAAGAGCACGCTGCCATGGACTAATCCATTTGCTTTCATCATCACAATCATATCAATAAAATTGTGATGTACCTCTTGTCATTTTGTTAAAGTCAGAAGCTTAATCCATGGATATAGAGAATAAGGAAGTGTTTACCAGTAAATTAGAGAGGAACTGCCTCAGAGATAATTAACCAGCTGCAGGTTGAACATGCATTGGCAGACTGAAAAGGACATGGTGCTGTCTTGTGATCACATTACAAGCTGCTGAGCAACATTGTTTATAACTGCATAAGCAACATCTGTGAACCTCACTGACAGCTGAGAGAGAAACAAATGCTCCACATTCTCCTCAGTCATTCAGAGGAATTCCAGAATGTGAATAAAACTAGCAGAGTTCATCTCACAAGCTGAAGAGCAAACTTTTTTTTGCTTTAAATCAGAAAACCAAATGAAGTATAGCAGCAACCAGCTCAGTGATGTACAGATGCATATAGCTTTTTGAGGTCATATGGAGGGAGTTAAGGGATTTTGTAAAGTATTAATATGCCACTTCATAAATATGATTAATTTAATCTTGAACTTTCATGTTTAAAAATCACTCTTCTTGATGGGGCTCTGAGTAACCCGATCTAGTTAAAGATGTCCCTGTTCACTGCAGGTGGGTTGGACTAGGTGACCTTTAAAGGTCCCTTCCAAGATAACACATTTTATGATTTCTGATTTTTTATGATTTTTTGACAATTTTGGAGTTACCTCAAGCTATAGTGCATGATGTGTCAAAGGGTATTACATGAAAACAAGCAGGCATTTCCCAGATTCAACAGGAGTGCAAAACTTCACATTATACCTTTCATTATCTGTAGTGTCCTGGTTCAGGGTTAACTCTTTTATTTTAATTTGCCATAAGACTCCTTAGCCCCAAGATACTTCTGTGCTTCTGCCTACACTTCAAGGCAGCTAGCAGTTTTCTAACCATTATGTTATTCACAGTCCCTTCAGATATGCCTAAATTAAGACAGTTATTAAACTTACTATTGCTAATCTTGGCTCAGATGACTGTTCCTCCAAAGTTGAATTGCCTGTTCTGTCTTTCAAAGCAAAGTGAAGCATCTCCTGAATTTTCAGTTATCTTTATGGCTTCCTAAACATATATACACCTTTGTTTCTTTATTCCCCATATCTTCTGAAATAAGCACACCCACCTATAAGGTTCTGTAGTAGAGGACACTTGGTACTGCTGTACATTCCATGACAAAACTGGTTATTTTGGGAAAAATTCACAATTGTCTGTGAATTTCTGGAATGGATGAGCAACTGCAACTTATGTTTTGAAATTATTTCAATAATCCATCACCAAAACATTAATAAAATTAAGACAACAGATTATTCACTTCCAATCCCTGTCAGAGACTCCCAGGAATGGAATTATTTCACTGGGCTAGCTGCCTAGACCAGAAGAAGCAATAGGAGCTGTGCCATTTTCTTTCAGGACCATAAAACAGAGGTAGAAGATAAATGTTAGCTTCCCTCGAAGATGCTGCACACAGCCTGAAAGGACTTTAAGACATTCGAGGTTACCAGCGTTTGCCCCACCAGCAGATCATCCTCCTTTTGTGACTTTATTTGTATATAATTTGACTTATTAGCTGCTTCAATTCTCTACTTTGTATTACAAAGAGAAGATTGTCAAGTCTAAAAAGCCAGGGCAAAATATTGTGGAGCATAACTCAGAGAATACTTATCTATAATGCTCTAAGATCGCAGACCTACAAGCAGGACATTGATTAAACCTTAAACCAAACATGCAAAAATTCATCATCATCCCAGGTTCTTCTTAGGATTTCAGTCTTTTTAATTTGCTGTGGATATGCAGAACGATGGGCGAAAGTTTACTATTTAGAATGCCAAAGAGAAGAAAGGAGGAAAAGAAGAGAAGGTTTCAGTCAGGAGTTACCAAAAAGGACCACACTGTGTATTTTCATTCCCACAAGAACAATAGGTTTTAGCCTTTCCATTGCTGGTTTACCTCTGAGCGTACCTATGATTTCCCTGGAGCGTACCTACTAATGAACAGTTGTTCAAATTAGAAAGGACAGTTTCCTACAATCAAGAAATGATGATGCTTCTACGCTCTCTCCTACTCACCCACACTGAGTTGGTTGGGAATCTAGAGAAAACTCTTAGCTTACAAGGTCCCTCCTCTCCTATATCCCTCTCCCATTTCAGCACAGGGAGACAGCCAGTCTGGCACTCAGTGAAGACACAACTCTAAGGAAACAGATTTTGAAACTGATGTCTGCACCATTTGCCTTTTACAGTCATACTGCCAAGGCACAATTCAAAGGCTACTAAATCACATCCACATATCTGTTCCAACGTTTCTTCCCAAAGAGGGGCAACTAGGGGAGGAAAACACCCAAGTAAGCATGTCCATTTACAGTCATCATGGGACTATTACAACATTCAGTATTACAGTAAATAAAACAATACAAACCAGGACAGAGAGATACTATCTGTGGTCCTTTTCCCAGGTACATACTTTGAATAAAACTGGTACTGAAATCATCATGTCTGACCAGTTTAAGGCCTTTTCATCACAATGATTTAATCTATCATAATGCATCAAAAAAAAAAAAAAGAAAAATCTCTTAGAGTTCCTGAAGTTTTCAGTAGCCTCAAATTCCTCCATCCTGTTCACAATAAAATGTAATCTACTGTTCCTCTAAATGCCGACAGGCAGGACGGCATTAGAGAAAATATTTTAGTGCACCCTTGTCCTGATAAAATACAAAATCATGCAAAAGCAGGTAGAGGGACCAATGAAAATCTCCTCATGTGATCACCTACCAACAATTTATTAATCTGTCAAAAACGTATTGCTTTACTCCATGTTATAAATGCAGATTATGCTGCTATGCACTATCCAAAAAAACTCATTTAAGAGCTAAATGACCTGTTAGTGAATTCCATATCTAGAATTGCTTGAGGAATTTTTTAAAGACAGATACACTACTCACCATTAAAAATCGAAAATGTCTTGCTATCACACTCAATCATTCAAATATTTGGAAGAGATGGGTACAAACATCCAGATCTATTAATTTAAAATGAACTTGTCATAAAACCAGTAACTTACATAGTGAAAGCCAGGCACAAGACACATAGCTTAAGCAAATTTTAAGATTGGTATTTCCAGATATCCTAATGAAAAAAATAAAACAAAATGTCTATTTATTGCCCACTTTCTAGCTAATGAGCAGGGAAGGATATGCTACTTTTTCCTCTTGTTTGCTTCTCATATTGGTTCTTCTGCCTTCTTGAGAGTAACTTTGTGGTTTATATAAGTCAAAAGGCTTCCTTGCAGCTACTAATTCACATTTTAAATGAAGAAAGTAAAAATCCTATCTGCAACACTAAAAAAGCACCTGATAAATACAGAATCAGGCTATGGACCCAACATCCAATCAACACATCCAGATTACCAAATTTTTGTCTTAAAAAATCACTTCCCAGCCCCTCCAATCAAGAAAGAATACAGGCAGAGTCTTCAAAGTGTTATGGATTTTTCATAAGCATATCCTATGTGCCTTTAAAAGAAGTGGTGGAGGCTAGAAATCTTTAGATGGTCCTAGACTTTATTTTGCCAAGACCGGCAGACTGCAAGTATTTCAAAGATTGGTGGAACTGCTGACGTAATTACGAGTCTATAGGAAGTACTGTCATCTGCCTGAAAAATGGATCTTTACTAAGATCCAATCTTTCAAGAATACTACAACAGTTACA
This sequence comes from Apaloderma vittatum, assembly GCF_000703405.1. Taxonomy (NCBI): domain Eukaryota; kingdom Metazoa; phylum Chordata; class Aves; order Trogoniformes; family Trogonidae; genus Apaloderma; species Apaloderma vittatum. The sequence continues at coordinate 44,751 of NW_009730284.1, forward strand.
CTTGTTTGACCACAGATCTACCAACTCCAACATCTGGTTTCTGATAACAGCCAGAAGGGAGCACAGAGTATAGCACAAGAATGCTACAAACATATAAAGATAACCCTGATTGTTTTCTCAGAGACTCTGCCCCATACAGACACACACATCCTCAAACATCCTCTTGTCCTCACTGTGTTCGAGTGAGGTAATCTCTCCCTCGGATTTCAGTAAAGCCCTGTTTTATGAACTTTGACAAAACAATCTATTTAACAACACAGTCCAAAATCTAGAAAGGGCATAATTTCATACCATTCTGACACTAAGACAGCTATAAAAAGATTTACCAAATGTGGATTAGCAAGTAAAAGACTAGTTAAGCTCAATTTGACAATATCATCCTTAAACACTGATTACTGGATAGAGTTTTCTAAACCAGTTTGTAGCAGACTAAGGCAGCTGATTGCTGTAGTTACTCCAGGACTCAAAACCTATTAGCCTTACCTTGTGGTAAAAAGGGTATAGCTCTAAGGAACAGAGCAAGCTTAAAAACAAACTGCCTTAGCCAACCGAGAGTCACAAAAATGAATCCAAAAGGAGCAATAATTCAGCCATATGTTCAACATTTTTCTTTTTTTTCTTTCCCCTAAATCTCACATTCGCTATTAAAAGGCCATAAAGCATGTACCTTGTTTGAAGAATCTAAACAGGTTACGTGCAAATATCAACAAAAAAGTTAATGTTCCAAAGAAACTAACATAGTGCTATAGGATTTTTTACCTATGTTAGCTCACATTAGGTACAGAACAACTAAAGGCCTCCAGTTCTACCCTGTCTTCGGACTGTTTTCACTGAATACTGAAAATAGTGCTAAGTGGTACCTCTCTCAAAGAACACAGGAACCTAGAAATTTCAAAAGTTATTAAGTTACAGTTGTAGTCACAGCTTATCTGTGTTCTTATGACTGCATATAGTCAGAAGTGATTATTCTCATTTTACCATTTTATCAGTGAGTACCACTAAAGGCAGCAAATCAGTTATATGGATGAATTAAACTTTTGACTCCAAAAAAAAGCTAAACAGGGCAGGGGAGAAAGCAAAATAGCACACTTATTGCATGCTTTTGTAGAATTGTGGTTTAAGTTGGAAAGAATTCCCTTTCTTCCTCTCGATTGCTCCAAAATTCAACAGATTTCAATACTGTGAGATTCTCACTTAAGTTTACTAGCAGAAACAGAACACCCCTTTGTCTGCTTATGCCTTTAAAGAACTCTTTCTCCCCTTCTGTTTTTGCAGATTTCTAACACCCAAACAGCAGCAACTACCTTTTGACCTTTGTCCTTTGAAATATACTACTGCTATGCTGATTTAATAGCTCTGAAGTGTAATATCACATTTTAGTAAGGAACCCTGACCACCAACATCAAGCTAGTACACAGCAGCCATCCTATTTATTGTTCTTTGCCTCCCCATTTATTTTCTCCATTTAAATGGAGAATAGCAATTGAATAGGGTGTGTTTTCAGTATTTCAAGAGGCTTATATTACTTGATTCATTTATCTCAACAGTCACTAAGAGCTGTAATTGCATAAGTTTAATTTCTATTTTTAGCAATAATGTTTTATATTTAGAAATTGTAAGCAAATCGTAAGTCGTCCCAAAAGGGAACAGACTTATTATTTCTGGTTTAAAAGCAACTCTTTAATTTTCACAAAACCACAGAACAACATGGAGTTACCACTCTCACTGTCTTCTGATGTCCTTTAATGTATTTCCACTGATAATACACAAACATGTGACATTAACAACAGAATACTATATGCACCACCACATAAACTACCTATGGCTTCTAAAAAGAGTTGATCCTAACCAATGCACATTTTCTTTATTACATCTTGTATCTGCCATAACTTTACGCATAGTGAACAAGTATTATACAAACCCAGTAGCAGAAAAATATTGATAAAGCATTAATACTGAAGACTCTGTCACAAAATTTTATGCTGTAAAGCAAATCTAATAGGCAGCAGCAACAGTGAATTTTCATTCTCAGGCAAGTAATAGAAAGTAAGATTTCATACGTGTACGAGTTCCAGTTATGAAATACATCTTGATAAAAATCAGAGTTAATTTTTTTAAGGCTGCTGATAGCGATTTCATTAATACCATCATGTGTTAAGATGTCAGCCACAGGGGAGTGCATGATAAAAATAGCAGAGCTTTCATAGATAGAAGATAAATAAATCCAGAACTTGCTACACCTAATAGCCACTGGCAGAGGCTATTAAGTAGTGTCAATTTTACGTATACATATAAGCCTTCCAGAGGTGAACAAATTCTTGTATCCTTTCAAAGTACCTGATCAATGCATTATTGTGTCATCTGAAACAAGAAAGTGAGCACCAGCTTTTCCAGTTAATTTGAGACAGACTTCCTATGCACAAAAAACCCACATTTACTATTTCAACACCTCACATCATTCTGTATATTCTGGGATATCCAACAGCTAGTAAGTCTGGGGAATAGTTCTATTTCTCACTATTTCATTCTATTACTATTGCCATTATGAATAAACTGTCATAGCCACATCTTTAAAAAAAAAGTAAAGCTAAAGCATTTTACTCTTAAAAATTTGATGGTGTATTGTAAGTAGCTAAAGATAACTAGCTTCAGTCTCCTCTTTCTTTATATTCAACTGATAAAGCACAGTTCATCATAATTTTCAGAAGACACTACGTTAATATTGCAACTGAAAAGCTTCAAAACCATACTTGGGGAAGAAAAGCAGGCAACATAAAAGAAAAACAAAAAGATTAATATCCCACATATCATACAAAAGACTTCTTCCCATAAGAAGATCATCTTGGATTTATACACTGTGCATGTAGCATTTCTCTATCATACAAGTAGAGAATTTTTAAGAATGTAATCATTGAATCTCATTTTATATTGGGTATTACAAAACTAAGAGTAAAAAAAAAAGGAGAGGTACACTTCCGAGTGACAAAAAATTTGAAACTTTAGAGAAACAGAAATAGGCTGCATCAAGTTAATACATGTATTTTTTTCCTCTAGTCAAAATGAATGTATGTGCAGTGCAGACTGATTTATTTTTTACAACTTGACACAGAACAAAACTGGCAACTAAGCATGAAGTTCTTAAATTTTATTGCTAAAATAAACATATTAGTGTTGAGTTTTATATTTCACCATTTTTTCCCCCACCCAAGAACTTTTTCTTCCTCTCCCTAATTTACCGCAACATTCACAGAAGTCAAAAAAAAAACCAACTTCAGAACTATGGAGGCCTACTAAACAGAATAATCCATACTGAAAAATTCAAGCAGCACAGACATTAAGCTGTCCATAAAACAGTGTAGGAACACATCCCACTAAAGATATATTTCCCATTGTTGAAAATGCAAATTAGCTTGTTGTTCCTGAATTATAGTGTTTGTAAAATATGTTTATAACTGCAATACAACAAAACATTCCCTGCTCCTCCAAACTCACAAGCAGTGCTTCCCCTCTTGGTCCTTCCACATTCTATCATCTCATTCGTTAATTACTGCTTAAATCCAAACACACACTACCTTCATATTTTAGAAAGAGATACTCTTTAACTTTATTTGGTTTTTCTTTCATATATAAGAGTATACCTGAACTGCAAAGTTAGAAATACAAAGTTTATGTAATTATGATTTAATTATTACCAGGCCTTTAGTTTTCAAGAGAAAAAATATTACCAAGGTTATAGTGGGGTTTCGTGATCCAATTAGAAAACCAAAATTTTCAAATGTACAACAAAAAAAATGCATTATGCAGTTGAACAACACATATTGCATAATTGCCTTTTTTTTTTTCCTCTCCACTTGAATGAATTATATAAAGGACAGCTCAAATTTTGAGGTGCTCACGATAGCCTAAAACTAGTACCTTGCCTCTCACAGTCGGGCCCATGTTAAGCAACTATGTTACTAAACTGTAACACAGAGTCACAAAAGAAATGCTTTACATTTTCAGAAGATGAGAGTATTTTAACCTAACCTCCAGATAAACAAAAGCTTTAGAATGCGATATGAATTCAGAATTCCAACTTTGTTTCATTATAGCGCTGGGGTTGTTATTCTTTTTTGCAAACCAGGAGAAGTTAGGTAAAAAGCCTCAATCTCTCTCTCTGCACAGCGAATTTGGGTACAGAAGACCTATGGGATCCAAATGCTGATTTGCTACATTTGCTACATTTACTTTTGCTACATTTACTTACTAAACATCTACTACAAATATAGTTGTTAAAAAAGAATTCACAGTTCTGTGGTTAATATTCAATAAATATGCATTACAATATCAAGGAAAAAGTCTTGTAAAAAAACCAAACTAATATAACACCAAAAACAAGCAACTTTTGCAGATCCTGGAAAATCTGCTTAGTCTCTAGAAAAAGAACTACCATCTACAAATTGCTTTCAATAGTAATTCATCATACACTCCTAATCATTTCTAGAAGTCACTGGTTAAGCTACTGAAAAGCACATAAAAGAGCAATAATAAAAGAAAAAAAAGAAACAGAAAAATGTGGCAAGTAACACCTTCATTCTCAAATTAAAATAATTGTTAACAGATAAAACATTGCCCATTCACTTCCTAAACTTACCCTACTCTGTTTGATCATGTTTGTTATTCTGAAAAAGGGCTACTTGGCAATTATACTCTGACTAAAAGAATCATTACAAATACATGACAAAGAAAACACTGACCACTTCTCTACCTTAAATTGTACCAACAGCAGGATACGAATAGCGGAGCATGAAAGAACAAAGGCACCACCCTGAACAGAGAGCAAAGCAACAAGGGTGAAAACCACATGGCAAGGTCAGATATAGCACAGAAGGTTCACAGTTTCTACCAAAAGGCATGAGCATGCTATAGATTTTTATTTTCTCAAGTTTTGCTCCAATTTTTATTTCTCCAATTTGTTTCACAAACTTCTTAAAATAAGACATGCAAAACAAGGAAATTAAATAGGCCCATTCATGGAACTCATTATTTCAGGTCATGCTCAGCACAACTTCTTATACAATACAGATTTTTAAAAACCTATTTTTCCAATCTTTCCAAATTTAATAGATTTTATTTACTACACTTAATAACTCTGAACAATTGGTTATAGTCATTTATATCATAGCATACAATGCTTTACTACCTAAACTCCTTGAACGCATAAAGGCAATTTAAAAAACACATATACTGTGCTTACTTGATGTCCCACAATTCTGGTAGAGTTCTAAACAGACAGCTTGTTTGCAAAAAATGACTCTCAAAAGCTCCAGTAGAGAAGATACAGCTTTCAGCATACAACAAATGTAGGTAAATAACTTTAATTATCTGGCAGTTTAACTAATCTGTTTCACACTACTCAAGGATCAAGGCCTGTTTTCACCTAATCCTTCTGTTTTGAAAGAGAAGGGCCATAAAGACATATATTTCATTACGTTTAGATTTAATTCAGGTATTAGATGTTCACACTATTTTAGAATCACGGTAATAAATCAAGTGTTAAGTCAATGGCTGCACACTGAAATTCTTGCTCCGCTGGAATTTAGTCCAGCTGCTACCTTGACTTATATTACAATTTTTTAGCACTTCAGTCACGGCTGTACCTTATATAGCTAGCACTGGCACATGTACAGTATTCTCTCACCCCACTATTGGTATCTTAAGTCGAAATGAATTTGGAAACTTATGTTGTATGTTTCTCTTTCAAGAAGATCACACTTCTCTTAGGTATTGCAGTGCAATTGCTCAACAATTGCTTTAATCTTTTTTTGTATTAGTTTGAACTACGTTTCTCTTCCTCTAATGATTTGGGTTTGCTATTAATTAAATAGCAGTATTATTTTCTTTGGGTAGAATTATTAGAAAGCATCTTAATGAGTTACAACAACTATAAAACTCACAAGACAACATACATTGCTTTATTCTGTATTGTTAAGGAACAACATTGAAAAGACAACGTCTACTTGTGTCCCTTTAATCAGAGAAAATGAAAAAAAAACTTACCAAACTCAAGTTAGTAAAAAAAAAAAAAGGTATATCCCTTTTATTATAAAAAAAAATAAAATCCAGTATTTTCCCCAATATCAATACATCACCCCTGACAGTCCCACATAAAGGTTCTTAAATGCCTACAGAAATGGTCTATGCGAGTGTCAGTGGCACGCAGTAATATTAGAAACAGCAGCAAGATATCCCTAAGAGCTACTTTTTAGCCAAACTAGATTAAGTACAGTATGAAAAAAGGCTTTTGAAATTTAAAATCTGATTTATAATAAAACTGTAGAGCATTAACAGTATGTTTGGTATATTTTTACACTCTTAAAGTCAACCTTAAAGCAAGCATGGCAGGAAATTGTCTAGCCGACAAATACTTACGTGCCCAGCACCGTTTGCCGTTCTACCACTAGCCCTACAGAACCTAAGCACCAGCACATACTACACTACAGTAATACACTTCTGCTTTTGCTTACAAAACACAACTAGACAATAGTATTTTCATGCATGTGTTATTGCATGTTAACAACTACCTCAGATTTTGCTATTTTGCTCCTAAATTTAAACTTAAAGCATACTATAACACCACTTCTGCTGCGGTATCATGAAGAAAATCTGTTCTCTGTAACTACCAGGCATTGGCAGACATGAAGCAATTCGCATCACGTTCAAATTTATTTCTGGGTTTCAGCAGAGGAACTTTGCTACCAGTCTGCCATAGGTTATGAGTACGAAAGCCTATAATTTCTTTTAATCTGTTCCACAGTTCCTCAATAAAATGGTAAAGTCTATCAGACAAGGAAAGGGAGGTTAGTGAAAATTCACCATCCATCTCACAAATGTAATTGATGCTAGAAGCCTATTTTAATCTTCATCTATCATCGCACCTGAAATAAAATCCAATTATTTCAGCATCGCAGGTAGACTGGATTTTCATCCCAGGAGATCTGAATGAGCCATGAAATGATTAAAAAAGCCCATGGATTAACATTTTACAAACAGATATGCTATATACAGAGCTGTGAAATCCCACGAACATTAAACTGAACCCACAGCTCCTCAGTTTAAATCTTTACTGTGACGCATCCTCTCGGACATTGGCAGCCCAGCACAAGGACTACTATCCCCTCACCATGGTACTTGGGCAGTAGGGCTTGCCCAGGCAGCGTTTCACCTCCAGCTAAGAAGGCTCGAGGCTAGTGGGAGCCCTGTCCACAGGGGCAACCTTTCCCCACAGCCCTGTACCAGATCCTTCTTGTTCACACAGCCCGGCACAAAGGCACGCAGTCTTCCCTAAGAGCCAGCTCACAGGTCTCCCAATGTCATCACAGCAGGTGAAAAAAATCTCTAAATACGCTCAGCAAAAGAGTCTTATTTTCATCCCTGCTTCCATTCCACTATCACAATCCAGCTTTCGCTGTTTAATTCTCAGCTTTGTATGGAAAACAAGCTTTAAGGATGGGAAAGATACCATATTTTCCCTTTTAAGTATCAGTTACATTCACAGCAGATGGAAGAAACTGGAAGCAGTCATTTATCTATACAGTAACATACATATGCACAAATTTGACTGTGGGTCCTATCACACAGCCCCTATCCCCACGATTCAACAGTATCAGAACACATTCTTATTTTCACATATTACCTGCCCTATACTCTCATCCTTGTACATTTTATACAACAAGTTCTTCCCAAACTTGGGGGTTATTTGTCTGTTGGGTGGTAATGGTGCATGGGGATGGCAGCTTGCACGTTCTGGTGGGGATCGTTCCTTTGTAACTACTGCTCTACTTCACAAGGTAATAACAGATCAAAAATAAAACGATTAAAATTGGTAAGTGAGCAAGAGTTATATTAAACCCTAGGCAATGTAAGAAAAATCCAGAAGATACTTTGATAGTCAAAGTGAAAGTTACGAACATTATTAATATCTTTTTTTAAAAATCTGAGCTATTAAAAAAGTGCAAGAATTAGTATTTAAAACAAAAAAAAAAAACACAAAAACCCAACATTTATTTCAGAGTGGGAAAGTAAATTTACTAAAGTAAAACTTTTTATTCAGATTTTCTATAATTGAACCATTTTTTTTTTCACATGTATTGAAGCTTCATGGAGTCTACTTAAAAGGACAACATACTTCCTCTTTGTTAATTTCCTTAAAGAGCCAGCTAACAAGCTGGATCTGCCATTCTAGTTTCAGTGAAATAGCCAACAATAGCTCAAACGTTATTTTAAGTGAATATAACTGGAACAGTCAAACAAAAGGTCACCCATTTTACTGGTGTGGAAAAATACAGAACAGGCCTCCTAGACTCCCAGGGCTGTTCAGTACTTTGTATGATCAAAGGTGAGCAAACTCTGGCCTTAATATAAGTATCTTCCTATTTCCTCTCATCCATACATATTATCAGTAACACAGTTTTAGTCATTGTATTTTATGGTGACTTATTTAAACAAAATTGATTTATCCTACCAAAAAAAAAAACACACTAAAAAAAACCCCAAAACCAACCAAACACAAAACTAACTTCTCCCAGTATCCAAAATTAGAATTAAAACAATCTTAAGTTCCAAATAAATTAATAACAAGTACACATGAATTTTTTTTCTGAGTTACATCACATAATTTGAGTCAGTAGAAGCATCTGAAAAATAACTAGGTTAACGTTGTGAGGTCACAGTTTTTTTCAGATATGCTGTTCACTCACAGAGCTTTAGGCAACTAAAATGTCAATGTGTATAGAATTTACTGAAACAGATTTAATGATGTCCAAATGACAAGAATAACTATTTGGTTAGGAAAAGCAGAGTCAAGGTTCACCTTCTGAAAATACTGTTTTGTTACTATTACCACAGGCATCCCACTCTGTCACCTTCATATCAAAATCTGGTTTTATTTACAGCAGCAGTACTGTTTTTAAAGAAAGTCAAAGCAACCCATTTGTTGCGCTGAGGTTGCAGAACTCTTGAAATCCTAAAGCGAACACAACATTTCAGCCCTCCAAGTTCTTAAAAAAATACTTTAGTGATTTTGATCTGTTTTGCTGTGTTCAAGCCCCTCTTTTCTCTCTAATCCCCCTCTATTCTACATCAAGGTTCTACATTTGAAGTTCCTTCTGGCTGGCTGCCACTCTTCTTCCTCCATCAAGTTCATATTTGTTCATATTTCTGCCACTAGCTTTGCAGGATATGTACAACCTCTTACCAACATATATCAGATAAAATCTTCTATTCCACCTACAATTCTCTCCTTTTTCCTTGCTCCTTACAATGCCTTTAAACTGAGCAGCTCTTCCCTCAATTCTTTCAAACAGAGGAAGTTCTTTAAAAGCATAAGTTACACTTCTGCATCACCTACATACAGGCACTGTAAAACAAGTCTCCCACAATAACTCTGGGCCCCATGTCCACCTATGAGAGCACCCTTACTTCCCACCTAAAATAATATTATTGCCCCCCATGATATCCTCCCCTCATTATGCACAATGCAATAACCTATCACATCAACTTCACGTCTCTCACTTTCCATATTGCCTTTCACTTTCCGTGCTAGTTTGCCAAAGGCAGCAAATGCCACGATAGGTATTATTACAGGCCAACCCCAGAGACACAGACTGGAGGGTTTCCCCATCTCTTGCCCAGTCTCTTCTCTAACCATCTGCCTGTTTCCATAAGACCTGTACGTCTGCAACAGAGCTAGAGAACGCTGCTCCTCCACCAAAGCTGACTAGAAATCGAGCGAGTGGTTCAGAAGTTACTGGCAGGGTGGGAGGACAGGCTAATGGACAGATGGATGGACAGATGGAACAATTGCATAAGCAACCTTCCCTCAAACTAAAATAAAACTTTCAAGTCCCACCTGTTCCACAAAGTGTTTCAGCAGCAGTAGCCACTCCCTGCTTCAAGGTTTTCTGTTTTATAATAGGCAAAACTGCATAAAGTAGTAGCTTTGGTCTATAGGCTTACCGGATCAACACATCAGTGACTGTACATCACGATGTACAGCTACAGCTCTCCATAAATAACTGTATTTAAACACAAGCTGTACCCAAACAAGATTTCACAGTTGAAAAGAATGGTTGCATAAAAACATTATAATGGCATGCAATTTAAAACATCCTTCATGATAATAATGCCAATCAAAAAAAAACCCTGAAAGAAAACGAGATTTTTTGAGGGTTTTTGGTTTTTGTTTGTTTTTGGTAGGTTTTTCATTAATTTTTTTTAAGAAACAGAAAAAGATGTAGAGAAGTAAAAATAAAGACTACTACCAATTAAAGTACTGCAAAGGCGTCTTGCATTTCAACAGCCTAAGATTGTGTGAAGGGATAGAGAAGAAGCTGTGCTAGATGAACAGATGGATCAGGAAAGCGTGAAGAAGTCCATAAGGTAGATTTAAGTTTTTAAAGCATGAAACTTCTGAAGTGAGCATAGATTCATTGTAGGTATTTTCATACAAGGATTAGCTAAGGTGAGGGATTTGGGGGGGGTTCTTTTGTGTGTTTTTTTTAAAGCTTACAGATGTAGCTAGAGAATAGCATACTATGTGTATGTGGAGTGGTGGATTCAGGGATACTGCAACTCCATTCTTGCCTGACAAACAAGGCAAAGAATACTGAAAGCATTTTTGCAGAGGTTAAGTAAACAATCAGACGGCAGCATCCTGAATGTGGCAGATTCACAGTAGAAACAAAAAAAGGAGGGGGAAGACCAGAGTCAAAAGGAGATAGGGGGAAAAAAAATAATAAATAAAAAAATCACACAGCACCTGCTTGCCCCAAAGACCTTTCCTTCCTTTTAGCCAAAATTCTCTTTTGATATGCTCAAAAGAATATAATGCAGCAGTGTTATTAAAATGAGTTGAACATTGCAGGGGCGGGGGAGGGGGGGAAATGGTGCCCTGGAAAGAGAAGAATAATTTTACACAATTTCTTCCTAGTGTCATTAGGAAAAATACGTTTTTAGGAAAATATTGCTTTTGAGCAGAAAGTCTAACTAGACAATCTCTTGAGGTCTGCCTTTCATCCCTGATGGGATGGAAATTTTCCCTTCAAAATACCCTAAGCAAACCTATTGAATACTGCAGCAGAAAGTTGGGGAAGAGGCATTCTATATTTATTTTAAAGGGATGTATTTTTTTCAAAAGCGTATGTTCCGACACTCAAAACTAAAAATTAACATCTATTGCAACTGCTATGACAGTTGCCTAGTCTTTGACTAATAAAACAGCTTTAACTTTTGGATTAATAGTTCTATCCACAAGCAATCCATATGCAAATTCAACTTTTTGTGATCTCAAGGGTAAATAACATAAAAAGCAAACTTCTTTTAAGCTATCATAAATCTATGCCCACTCCCTATTTTTCATCCCCAAAGTACATTCTAACAAAACAGAAAACACTGAAGACCTGCCAGTATGCCTACCAATTATTTTAAACAACATGAATTTGAAATATCAATTAAGATGTGAGTTTCAAATACTACCTGAAGTGCTGTATGTTTTCAGTTTTAAGATTTCCTCACCTCTGAAGGAGGTCGTGTAAAAACTCAAGTCAGATGAGCCCAAATCCTGCATACGCTTCTCCATGAGCAATACAACTTCAGTTAAACATATGTTTAACTTGGTACCTGTGCACAAATATTTGTACAGAGGGCTTAAATGAATCCAGGGGATAAACAAAATGCTGCCAAGTGTTCAAAATAAAAAACAAAAGAGGAAACTTTCCCTGCAATTTGTTTTCAGCTACTGTAAAATTTTTACTGAACACAGCAGGTTAACATAGGAATTTAAAACAAGTGTAACAGCTCTGACAAAAGAGCTTTATGAAGAGCTGACTACAACACATCCTGCCTTCTACGCACCTCATTTTTGCTATTATTATTTCAGATAACAGCCAAAAAATGCAAACTAAAAAAAAAACCAAACGCTATCTTGGAAGATTCAGAACAATCAAACTACATTACATTTATTCACAGAAAACTGCTCTGATGACTCTGTTATTAACACAACATGCTGCAGCACGGAAGATACTCTTACTGGGCACACCAAAATTTGTTGTAGGAGACAGCAGAGAGTAATATTCAAGCCTTACAAGCGAGGTTTTGAAGCTTATCTATTATAGGACTCCTATAAGAATACATCTTCCTCTTCACTATCATCTAGGAACACTGCCCAGATGAAAAAGGAAAGGAGAGAAAAAGACCAGCGCACACCACCAAGTGTCATAAGTCTACAACACTCGGGGCACGCCACACCTTCTGTTCAATCAAGACCAGCATAATGCTAATGCACTGCAGGCAAACACAGTGAGGTTTTGAGATAGGATTTACACAAAAAATAAATACAACCTTAAGATTGGGAATTGTAGCAACAAGTAGGAAGCTTATAAACAAGTTTACTGTGCTCTCAAGTTTAATTCAAAAGTTTCTATGCTTTAAAAGATAAATATTTAAGTACAAAGTCCCATCTGCTGGTGCAAAGTTTAATCGAGTTATCAGCTGGCAGTTATTCTGTGACCATAATATCAGACTGTTCCAAAAAAGTTAAAATGTCACGCAGTCTATCACATTTAGGCCATTTTGGTAGATCTACCTTCTCAAAGTCAGAAATGGATAAGACTGTAAAGCACTGATGTACATTCAAGTAGCTATTCACTTACTTCATATATAAGTGGGACTTTACAGCCAAGTAGTTGCTCACTTCACAAGTACTAAGCTCAAAGTAAACCAAACATACTGAAAAACTCAGAGTGACTCTATGCCAGATAGTTATCCCAGATAATTTGGTAGGAACTTTAAATAAAAATCCATTCCAAGATCACAGCTTTCATGAGTTTGAACACTAAGGGTTTCCACACACACACACGGGCTTCACAATTAATTGTTAGATGATGAGACAAATCAAAATGTAGTTCTAAGGAACTGAGCTAAATAATAACTTTTTCCCTA
>NW_009730284.1:57759-62579 GCF_000703405.1 Apaloderma vittatum
AAACAAATAAACCATTGTGTTAATAACCATTCTTCTAAATTCAATAAGAAATGTACAGTTCCTATAATACACAATTACTTTTAAACACTGACAGCTAATTACGAAGAAACATGGAAGGGGTGAAAAAAGTTCTGTTTTCATATTCAAGATCCAATAATTATTTTTTGTACTAAATTGCTGAATAAACATTTGATTCTACTGAAACTAGCAGCCACATCCTTCCTTTCCTTCCGCTGAACGAAGCAGTGCGTTACCATTAACATTTGTACTTCTATAGTCTTCTGTAAGAAATGGTTAACAGAGATAGTGATACGATCCGCTAAAACAATGGAGCTCTATGCGACTGGCATAATAAGGATTCAACTAAGAATTGACTCCCAGTTTTTTTCAGAGAATGTTTGTTTGGGAGACTTTTCCCTTCTTTTTTAAAATATTGCCAGGCAAGTACTTCTCGTGAATGTCACTCACACCAAGATTATCTTCTTTTTCCAGATGTCGGTGTTAAATTAAGTTATTCTATTGTTAAAAATAAATAAACTAAAGAGTTAATTTTCCAAGATATTAACGGGCAATTCCAACACTAAAAGGTTCAACCAGCTTAGGAATACGAATCTGAAACCTAACTGGAACATATTAGCATTTCTTCCGAAGTAACGTAGGAAAATAAATCTAATTGCACTAAAGCTAGAATTAAAGGCTTCTGGATTAAGTATCATAGAACATCATCATACATGAACTATAACTATCTATTTATTCCATACACATTTTCCTCATTTTAAGACACAGCAACATATTATTTTGACTCCACAGCAGCTAAACATAACTCAGGTGCCCACCTTCATATGAACAGAGAAGCAGAACACAACTCTAACTTGAGAGCCCATACACTCATTTCTAAAAGTTATTTTGCCTAAAGGAAACAGGCATGGAAGTTCTCTGAAGGCTAACCCACCCCTATGAAATTGTCACGGCTGCCTCAGAGAAGGGAGGGAAAAAATAAAGTTATATGCAATATTTCTATAGCAACAGAGTTTAAGAGATGTAAAACCTTTAAAATTCACTTTGTTCTTTCATTGTGATTTCATCACATTTAACACAATTATTTCTGCTATGCCAGAATATCTTAACACACTGACAAAGAAATATATTATCACATTCTAAATAAAAAACTTTATTTTTAAAAGTTGAATACATTACTGTTGTGAACATTCAGAAGTTTAACATTTTTCCTTCATCCATATTTAATATTATGAAACTGCACAAACTCTGCCAGAAGGCTGATGCTGTAACAGTGATTTCCTCAGTTTACTTATGCATTGTTTAACACTCAATTTATATTATGAAATTAATTCTTACAGCTTCTGATGCAGAAAGCTGGTATTACCATTCACAAGCAAATCTCCATCTAGATATTAAAGTATTGTAGTTAGAATACAGAATTTGGAACCAGGAGAGAAAATCTGTTACTCGTTATATTACACACATTCTTTAGTGACAGCAAGTCACTGATCATTCTCATGGATTGATGTTCTGATGAAAAAAAAAAAAAAAATCAAGATAAAAATTGAATGTTGCTTGGTTTAGCTCATGAGTAGTGCTAAAATTCTTTAAAATACTCAAGTACAAGTTATGCAAATGCAAGCCATCCTTGTTCCTTTCACATGATGAGCACACAGTTCACAATGACTTCATTTATCCTCCATGTCAACACATTTACAGGGAAGCTCCCTCTCATTACAGTTTCATGACCCATGTCCATGCTCTGCTCAGAGTCAGCATTTAAGCTCAAGAAAATCCTCATAAATAAGAATTCATATCTTATCCAAAGCTTAAATAATACCTAGGAAAGCTGGCTGGTTAGGTTTTTTCCTTTCCAGATTTCTACTGCTGCATGTTGTGTGTTTGAGAGAAAGCTAATGCTCATATGTGAACAGTTTTCAAGAGCATCCATATATAGTCAGTATTATAAATAGCTATTTTTATAACAGCATTGAATTGACTTTTTGTTATATATAGAGAGGGTGTTTTAACATAAATTATTCTCTTATTCTACCTTGCATTTGCAGTCCTAGCTCTCCTCCCACTCACACAGTCCTGCTCCATACAACAACAGAAATAGGCACTGCTAGTGTCGAACCACGCTGGCAGGCTGGAAGGTCCAACCTTTCCTGGCAAAACCACAAAGACAAGGTGGCCCAGCACCCAGTCCAGCCGAATCTTCAGTGTCCAGTGCCAGGGACTCCACCACTTCCCCAGGGAGATTATTCCAACGGCCAATTGTTCTCGTTGAGAAAAGTTTTCCTCTTGTGTCTAATTAGAACCTCGCCAGGAGTAATTTGTACCCACTATCCCTAGTCTTCTCCATGTAACTCTCCATGTAAAAAGAGAGTCTCCATCTTCCTCGTAGCCACCCTTTAAATACTAGAACATGATGTAACTATACCTATGCTTCAATAAGTTTCCAACAGACTAGCATAAACCTCTTCATTAAAAGAGGTTCTCTCTATACTGACCATACAATTTTTTTATTTTTTTTTACTTTTTCCTGTAGCTATTTCTCCTGTAAAAAAGGCTTACAAAATTTATATTCTCAAGGGTTTTGCTGGGAATACAGAGCTGCAGTAAACCTTTCAGTATTTGAATCTCAAAGTGTATTTTTTTTCTCATCATTATTAAACTAAACTGAAAGGATGAGAACATTAAAATGGGTCTGCAATTTCTTTGCTTGAACACTTCAAGTTTTGGAAACTAAGCCAGCACAGATCAGCTACAACACTAACTGGTTCGTTACAACTCTCGTCTTAAAGTCAGACAAAAGGAATCAAAATAAATTTCTAGTTTCTGCTTCCATAAAGTTCAAATCTAAAATATTTTAAAAACCACTTTAACAACAACGGATTATATATCCAATTAATTAAAATCATCAACATTCAACTAAAAAAAAATCTGGCATAATGCAAGTATTTCTTATACGTGTATTTCTGAATTATGATAACTGCTTTCAATTTCAGGTCTAAGCACTGGCTGAAATTAATTCAAAACATCTAGTTCCAAAAAAAGAGTACAGCACTTGTTCTTTGCAGTACCTGAGTGCTACAGCTTTAGATTTTTTCCCTTTCCTGTAAACTATGGTCTTTCACCCACCGTAATACATCACCCAGTTCTCCTGATGCCAGAAAAATCTAAGGGGCTAAAAGATTACAAGAAAGATTTTAATACAATTTTGATTTAAAACCCTAAATACTAGTTTCAGGTAAATGCTGACAAACAAGGCCATACTTCGGAGAGGTATTCAGTGTGGAGGCTTCTTTAGGCAGAGATCTCCTCTTGCAGAACATCTTGCCAGAAGTACAACGGAGAAAATTTTCCTTCCTATTGCCAAATGAGCAAAACGAGAGAAATCTTAAACACCCACACAACTAGAGGTAGTATTTAAGTCTGTACAACAGAAGAAGCCAACACGTCTATGATTCAATCCACCTATTAAAATGGCGCTGTGTGATTCTACTATGGGCAGGTATATTTTATAATAAGCTTGCCTTATTTTTTTTCACTGCTGCAGATCTCTTCACTATTAAGTCAGCAAACACACACACACACACACAACCGAGAAAAATCTTAAAGATTATGTTGTTTTAGACAAACCAAACAGACTACTTGACACGTTAGATTTGACATCCTTACACTAAGGTCTGGGAAAAAATAGCTAAGTGACCTCACAGATACTAAAATGAAGTGGGAATTGGAGATTGTACTAGCCAAGAACCATTATCAACCGGCAATATACAACTTCATCGTTCATTATACTGGAAGCTGGGGGTGTTCATCATCTCTCTAAAGAAAGAGCAGAGAGGCATAAGAGCAACAAAAGAAACCAACAGGGCAATTTAAAACTTCTTTCCTGCAACACTGCAGAACCTGAAGGCCATTCACTGCCTGCATCTATCAGCATGCCAATGGATTTTCCTAGCCGCCCTCTGTTTTATCCTCTCCCACAGCCTTTTTGAGACATCCCAAAGCTTTCACTAAATAAATACCTACAAGAACTCTTCCGGAAATGACGGTGATTAATGTATCACCACCTTGACAAGTCCACTGAGTAGAAGTCAGGGAACAGCTTCCCTCACCCAAGGCACAGCACACAGGAATTTGCACGATCATTACTAATTTCACTATGGCAGTTTCACGCTGTTGCTGTTTCAGACAGCTACATGCCGCAGGAATGGTAGGCAGCACACGACGCAGACAGAAGGAGGATCTCTGGAAGAGAGGCTGGAGTAGTTCAGCAACAGCACGCAGAGCCCTCACATACACCAAAGAGAATGGAAGAGGAACAGAGCTTCTTGCTCTTTCAGCCCAGAAAGAGGCATCGCTGCAAAGACACACAAAACCCTGCTTGAAAAAAAATCCTTTTCCCCTCCATACGCTCAAAGATAGCAATGGAGTTTTGCCTGCTCATCGAGCAATATAAAACACGAAGCCTGAGAGCAGAAGCAAGGAAAAGCCCAGCAACGGGATTCCCGGCATCCCTCTTCTTCCCAGCGGCTCAAACTGAGGCAGAGCCTGCTCTCTGGGGTGTTGTCCCCTCGGATACTCTCCATCACCACCTACCCAGAGGGGTACAACTCGTGTCTCTTCTCGTCACCGGCACGGAAAATGCACGAGCCTGGCAACCGTACGACTGATTTGAACATATTAATTAAAATAAATTTATTTTTTAAAAATCACCAAAAAAAAATGCCACAGAGCGACACTCCCTCCCCGAAATCGTAATAACCGCAGGAGTCTCTTTTGAGAAAGAGCCATGAGCCCTTCGAGCC